>NC_133617.1:737401464-737506464 GCF_048593235.1 Sminthopsis crassicaudata | reverse complement strand
ATGCCCAGAGGCCTCAAGCAGGGCCTCTGGGCTTTTTCCTCTGTCCAGGAACTACAGGCAAATAGCCAACCAAATTAACAGAATCACCTTGGAGGAGGGGGGGGGGAAGGAAGATGATGGCCTTAGCCAACTACTTCGTCCATCCTTGTCATCCATAGACAAAGGATCATTGACAAGTTGAGCTAGGAGAACACTCTGGTGAAGCTCTTGCCAATTGCCCCTTGGCAATGGGTGAGCTGAGGCTGGAAGTATTTGGGCCATACTGCCATCTATTGGCCAAGGGTGAATCAGCATGTCTCAGTAGCTGCAGGAAAGCCTCCCCTACTCTGGAAAATGCACCCAATTCCTTGGTGTTAGAACTCAGTCAAGTGTCTTACTTGAAGAAGACTCCCTTCCACTCCCTCTTAATAAGTGGTCTCCTCACATATCTTGGGCAGGCTTCCTAGGTTAAGAGGACTTACTTCTTTTTACTCCCTTGCTCTTTTTTTTTTTTTTTAATTTTTTTTTTTACCTTTTTTCCTCTGAGGCAATTGAGGTTAAGTGACTTACCCAGGGTCACACAGCTAGGAAATGTTAAACGTCTGAGACCAGATTTGAACTCAGGCCATCCTGACTTCAGGACTGGTACTCTATCCACTCTCTTGCTCATTATGAATTAAACCCATGTGGATCTCCACCTTGGGATTCACAGCTCGTTTCAAATTCAGAGAGATGAAATGATATATGAAGCTCACACAGTGACAGAGTCAGGGCTTCATCCAGATCTGTTCATCTCTTACCCTTTCTCCATGGGCTCTTTCCCCATCATGCTTTTTCCCCACCCAGGTTATCTAGGACTTATTCATGTGTCAGGAAGGAGCAAGTAGAGGGATTGTCCTTCTCCTCCCCACACCTCCCCACTCATTCTAGACCTATTTAAGTAACAGAGAACCAAGGAGAACAAGTTTGTGTAAGGAATTTCTTCCAAGATCCGTGTACCACTTAGAACCACATATCAACTTTCCCCTTCTCAAGGTGATGGGTAAAGCCCCTGCAGGCCCCTTACCCTACAGAATGGACATGGCCAGTCACACTTCTTAAATAAGTCAGGAATTATTAACTCCAATCCTTCTGCTAAGCTAAATCTCAGACCTTTGCCATTTTTTCTTGCCCTCTGAGCACCACTATCTGACTTGCTTTTGCACCCTAGGCCCTTGGATCTTGCTATCTGCCCTGTACCTGAACCATCCCATCTGATTTCTCTCTCCCATTAGAAAGTGAGCTCCTTGAAGGCAGGAACTATTTCCCTTCTCTATTTTTTATCCTGAAAACTTAGCACAGAGTATACATCTAACAAATACTTTTTCATTACCCATTCATTTAGTCATTTCCAGTACACCAGTGTGTTTAGGTTCTTTTTTCAATTAGTCAATCAACAAACATTTATTAAGTGTCTACTATGTCCCAGTTACTTTGGTAGGTTCTGGAGAATATACAGAGTGAGCTGAAACAGTTCCTGCCTTCAGAGAACTTATATTCTAGCCAATGAACCTCAATTCAACTTGGTGCAGCTCAAATTCAACAAATACTTTATTATGCACCCACCATGTCCTAAGCAACGGAAATACAAAGTAGTACACCGACCATCTAACCTCTAACTTTATATTCTACTGGGAGAAAATATTATGAGTACACAGCCCAGTACATTTAAATAAATATAAAATCTGTCAGGTGTGGTGACACACTCCTGTAATTTTTCTGCTGGGGATCTTGAGGCTGGCACACTGCTTAACTTAGGGAGTTGTGAGCTGTGACCAAACAGGTGCTTGTTGTACTGACTCTAGCATCAGAGTGGTGCACCTTGGGATGGGAGCCCATTAGGTGGCATGAGGAGGGATAAAGCAAGCCACCTGGGAAATGGAGCAGCTCAAGGCTCCTCTGTTGATCAGAATGGCTCCAGTCTGGGTAAAATGGGGAGACCCTGACTTTAAAAAAAGCATACATGCATCTGTATTTATATGCATTAAAAGGCACACACACATATAGTATGAAACACAAAATAATTTGGGGGATAACACTGACAACTGGGGAGATTATAAAGACCTTGTCTAGATGGGAGTACTTGAACTGTCTGGAAGGAGGCAGGGATGACAGGAAGTTTAGGTAAGGGAGGGGGAAGCATTCCAGGTAGTGGGCACAACCTGTACCAAGGTATAGAGATGAGAGATGGAGGATCATACATCTGGAACAGTAAGCAGGCAAGTTTGGTCGAAACAGAGCCTACTGGGAATAATAGGCTGGACCCACATTGTGCTGTTATTGCTGCTCTGTTGTTTAAATCATTTCCAATCCTTGTGACTTCATTTGGGATTTTCTTGGCAGAGATGCCGGAGTAATTTGCCATTTCCTTTTCCCCTCATTTTACAGATAAGGAAAGTGAGGCAAACATAGTTAAGTGACTTGTCCAAGGTCACACAGCTAGGACTTGTCTGAAGCCAGATTTAAATTCAGGAAGAGGAGACTTCCCTGACTGCAGAGCTGGTGGTGCTCTATCCACTGTGCACACAATGCTCCATCCACTGTGCCACTTGGTGCTCTATCCACTATGCCACCTAGCAGACCAGTTTGACTAAAAGAGTCCACAAGAGAGAATAATAGATGGAAATAAGATTATAAAGGATCATAAATGCAGAATGGAAGAGTTTGCATTTTATCCTAAAATATGGGGGAGCCATGGGAGCTTTTAGAGGAGGGGAGTGACACTATCATACTTTTAGCTTTCCCTCTGTGATGCTTTTTCTTTGGATTGTAAGTTTTAAGGGCAGGAGCACATGCACTGTCCCTTGGCACCCTTCCCCAATAACTACCCCCATACATGGCATGTGCTCAATTAATGGTGATTCCATCTGAGACTCTAAGTAGATCTTTGTAGGAATCTCTAAGACTTCCCAGAACTTGGCTCGGTGCTGGCCAGACTCCCCCAGAGGTTTATGTGAAGGAGATTAAAGGTAGAGATCAAATGAGGTTAAGTTAAAGCAGCCCTGGAGACCTGAAGCCAGGAAATAACTCCAACCACATTAACCACAGCTACTGTCCCTCCCCCTCAGCCCCCAGGCAACAGATCCTGACATTTGCTGAGGATCCATGTATGACGTTTAAGGGACCAGCAGATGGGCAGATGGAGAATTTGGTAAACAGACCTTCCTCTTCCGGCAGTGAGACAGAAGATGCCGGCTGTTCTCTGCCTTGCATTCAGCAATTAGGTGAGGCACGTGTGGAATGAAGCTGTACCATTGTGAGGTCTCAGAAGAGTTATTACCAGTCAGGGAGCTTTGTTTCTGTGCCTGTCTTGGACACATAGAATGGGGCCAATTTGGACCCTGCAGGTGGAGAGATGCTGGGAAGTATGTAGATGGGGTTGTGTATTTGGAGCAAAAGAGACAAGTAGAACCACAGACCTACAACTGCCCATTTACTGCCCCCCTATTTTATAGATGAAGAAACTGTATTGCATCTTTGTACTAAACCATATCTCAATGGAATTGTTACACTATAGCATCTACCACTTGTATCTCTCCAATTGTAGCTCACTCTAGCAGAGTGCCTTGAACACCAATGTGTTCATTTAATGTATTGTTACAATATAGTATCTACAACTTGTATCTCTCCTACTTGTAGCTCATTTTAGCAGAATAAACACCAATGGGCTTAAGGAATTGTTACAATATAGCACCTACAACTTGTATCTCTACTTGTAGCTCATTCTAGCACACTGCCCTAAACACCAATGGGGGCTTAAGGAATTGTTACAATATAGCACTTACAACTTACAGCTCTCCTACTTGTAGCTCCCTCTAGCAGAATGCAATTAACAACAATGGGGGCTTAAGGTATTGTTATAATATAGCACCTACAACTTGTATCTCTCTTACTTGTAGCTCATTCTAGAAGAATGCAATTAACAACAATGGGGGCTTAAGGTATTGTTACAATATATTATCTACAACTTGTATTCTCCTACTTGTAGCTCATTCTAGCACACTGCCCTAAACACCAATTGGGGCTTAAGGAATTGTTACAATATAGTATCTACCACTTGTATCTCTCCTACTTGTAGCTCATTCTAGCAGAGTGCAATAAACACCAATAGGGGCTTAAGGAATTGTTACAACATAGCTTCTACCACTTGTATCTCTCCTACATAGCTCATTCTAGCCAGTGCAATAAACACCAATGGGGGAGCTTAAGGAATTGTTACAATATAGCTAATCTAGGCCTCTTCTTTACTAGGCAATAGCAGCGCTGGGTAGCTCTTAATTCACTGAGTTGATTATGAATGTCTCTGGATAGGGACAGGGGGTGCAGTGCACACAAGGGATTGGCCAGATGTTCTTGAACAGCTCCAATTTGTATCTCTGCTATTTGTAGCTCACTCTAGCAGACTGAAGTAAACACCAATGAGGGCTTAAGGTATTGTTACAATATATTATCTACAACTTGTATCTCTCCTACTTGTAGCTCATTTTAGCAGAATACAGTAAATACCAAAGGAGGTTTAAGGAATTGTTACAATATAGCATCTAAAATTTGTATCTCTCCTACTTGTAGCTCACTCTAGAAGAGTGCAATAAACCCCAATGAAGGCTTAAGGAATTGTTACAATATAGCACTTACAACTTGTATCTGCTATTTGTAGCTCACTCTAGCAGAGTGCAGAGAACACTAGTGGAGGCTTAAGGAACGTTCTTTATGGAATGAGTGCATGAAATCTATAAAATGGCCACTTACCAGAATTTCCAAGTACCTTTCCATACTCTCTCTGTGTCAGAAATCTTCTTACTCCTAACATTCATATTCTAACATTGTTACATCTCGAATTAAGAGGACTTATGTTTAAAGTTATCTTTCAGTTCTAAACCCCTTCCTGCTTTCACCTCACATTCCGGGATGATGCAATAAAGCCTTTCCTGGTCCATCTTAATGCTAGGACCTTCCCTTTAAAACCTCCTCCCACTAACACTATTCTCATCTTGTTCGTACCCAATTCTTTGCCAATTTCTTGCCTCTGTTGGAAATTGAGCTCCTTAAGAGCAAGAACTATTTTTGCTTTTATTTGTATCCTGTATGGCACACAGTAAAAGCCTAGTAAATGTGCACTACCTTACTGATGCTAATCTAGGCCTCTTGTTTACTAGGCCATAGCAGCGCTGGGTAGCTCTTAATTCACTGAGTTGATTATGAATGTCTCTGGATAGGGACAGGGGGTGCAATGCACACAAGGGATTGGCCAGATGTTCTTGAACAGCTCCAAGACACCAGTGCTCTTATGATCAGCCAATTAAGCACTTATTAAGCACCTACTATTCCCAGGAATTGTCCTAAGCATTGAGAATACAAAGACACATGTGAGATAGCTCCTATCCTCACGGAGTTTACATCCTAACAGGAGAGACAAATGTAATGAATTGGGCACAATAAAGTCAGCTCTAAGCAATTGGAAAAATATCAAGTGCTCTTGGATAGGCTGAGCAATTATAAAGATGAAAATACTCCCTAATCTATTTACTTAGTGCTATACCAATCAGACTCCCCCAAAACTATTTTAATAACCTGGAAAAAATAACAACAAAATTCATTTGGAAGAACAAAAGGTCGAGAATTTCAAGGGAAGTAATGAAAAAAAAAATCAAATGAAGGTGGTCTAGCTGTACCTGATCTAAAACTATATTATAAAGCAGCAGTCACCAAAACTGTTTGGTATTGGCTAAGAAATAGAGAAGATGATCAGTGGAATAGGTTAGGTTCACAGAACAAAGTAGTCAATGACTATAGCAATCTAATATTTGATAAAGCCAAAGACCCAGCTTTTGGGATAAGAATTCACTATTTGACAAAAACTGCTGAGAAAATTAGAAACTAGTATGGCAGAAAGTAGGCATAGACCTATACCTAACACCGTATACCAAGATCAGGTCGAAATGGGTTCATGATCTAGACATAAAGAATGAGATTATAAATAAATTAGAAGAACATAAGATAGATTTGTGGAGGAGGAAGGAATTTGTGACCAAAGAAGAATTAGAGATCATTATTGATCACAAATAGATAATTTTGATTATATCAAGTTTAAAAGTTTTTGTACAAACAAAACTAATGCAGATAAGATTAGAAGGGAAGCAATAAACATTTTTTACATCCAAAGGATCTCATAAAGGCCTCATTTCTAAAATAGAGAATTGACTCAAATTTATAATGGTTCAAGCCATTCTCCAATTGATAATGGTCAAAGGATATGAAAAGACAATTTTCAGATGAAGAAATAGAAACTATTTCTAGTCATATAAAAAGTTGCTCCAAATCACTATTGATCAGAGAAATGCAAATTAAGACAATTCTGAGATACCACGACACACCTGTCAGATTGGCTAAGATGACAGGAAACGATAATGACCAATGTTGGAGATGTGGGAAAACTGGGACACTGATGCATTGTTGGTGGAACTGTGAATAGATCTAGCCATTCAGGAGAGCAGTTTGGAACTATGCTCAAGAACTTATCAAACTGCATACCCTTTGATCCAGTAGTGTTTCTACTGGGATTATATCCCAAAAAGAGCTTAAAGGAGAGAAAGGGCCCCACATGTGCAAAAATGTTTGTGGCAGCCCTTTTAGTAGTGGTAAGGAACTGGAAACTGAGTAGATGCCCATTAATTGGAGAATGGCTGAATAACTATGGTATATGGATGTTATGGAATATTATTGTTCTGTACAAAATGAGCAGCAGGATGAATACAGAGAGCCCTGAAGAGACTTCCATGAATTAATGCTGAGTGAAATGAGCAGAAACAGGAGATCATTGTACACGGCAACAAGAAGACTATATGATAATCAATTCTGATGGATGTGGCTCTCTTCAACAATGAGATGATTCAAACCAGTTCCACTTTTTCAGTGATGAAGAGAACCATCTACACCCAGAGGGAGAACTGTGGGAACAGAGTGTGTAACACAACATAACATTTTCACTCTCTCTATTATTATTTGCTTGCATTTTGTTTTCTTTCTCAGTTTTTCTTTTTTCTTCTTTCTTGATCCAATTTTTCTTGTGCACCAAGATAACTGTATAAATATGTATACATATATTAAATTTAACATTTTTTAAACCATATTTAACATGTTTGCCATCCAGGGGAGGGGGTGGGGAGGAGGGGAAAATTTGGAACAAAAGGTTTTTCAAGGGTCAATGTTGGAAAAATCATCTAGACGTATGTTTTATAAATAGAAAGCTTTAATTTTTTTATTTTTTTTTACTAATTTTTATAATTATAACATTTTCTTTGACAGTACATATTCATAGGTAAATTTTTTTTACAACATTATCCATTGTACTCCCTTCTGTTCCAAATTTTTCCCCTCCTTCCCTCCATCCCCTCCCCTAGATGGCAGGCTTTCCCATACATATTAAATATTTTATAGTATATCCTATAGGAAGCTTTAATTTAAAAAAATTGGGTACAAGCCATGAATAGTGTAATTAGGAGAAAGAAGGCACCAGTATCAGCAGAAATAAAATCTTCACGTTCTTCACTGCCCCCATTTCCAACTCTATTATTCTTTGTAACCACAATAGTAGTGTGAGAGACTGTCAAATGCTTTGTTAATATCTAGGTTAGCTAGATCCCCAGCATTGTCTTTGTCTGTAGGTAGATGAATGAGGTGAATCTCACATGAAATTTTTTGATGAACTTTCCTTGGCTTTTATGGAACACTCATTTTTTTTAAAATTTAGATCTTCACCAACAATCCCTTTAACAAGTTCTAAATTTTGTAAGGAATAAAAGTCAAGTGATCTGTGGTTTTCAAATTATAATTTCTTTCAAGTAATGAAAATCGGGGCAAGAGTTGCCTGTAATACCAATCTCATTCTTCATGGTTTTTCTTTTTAAAATGATTAAATTAAAGAAAAATATATTTAATGTGATTTGACTTTTTACCAATATCATAATATCATAATACCAATATCATTTACCAATATCATAGATATGACACAGAGAAACGATCATGGAGTCAAGAAAACCTGGATTCTCCTCTACCACCTAGGTTGTATAATTCTGATCTTAAATTCAGTATCTCAGGCAGTGGTCTATAGTTCTAATCTGCAAAGAAATTATCCACCTGCACTGGTAGGGGAGTTTCCTTACATGGGAGTTCCTTATGTTCCAAACTACAGGTCCAAGTTTTATTTCTAGCTTTTGTTTTATATTCCACATATCCCTTCTTCCTTCTCTACCCATAGAAAGGCTTCCTTTCTAATACATAACATAAAAAGGAGGTGGGGTGAGGAAAGAGTAGTTCCACAAAATATTCACCAGGTTCAACATTGTGTTCTATTCCATACCCATAGTCACCCACTTCTTGGAAGAAGGGAATATCTATGATGTTTCAAAGATCAGAGATGATGGATAAGCTCGGCAACCCCGCTTTCCAGTTCTCTCGGTAACCTAGGGATGTTATTCACCTGGGTCTGATGATTTGAACTCATCCAAGGCAGCCAGACACTCACCTCCTATCCCTCTACTTATCTTGACTATTGGCTCCCAGCCAGCCATTTTAATTCTGCCTTTTCAGGCCAAAGATCATTGTTCTTGACAAAGAAAACATTTTATAAGAAATGACCAGCTCCTTTTTTTTTTTTTCAATATCACCTGCTTTTAGTGTTAGTTCCATAGCCTCCAACCTGGCAATAATGAGAGTTTGGAGATTAAAGGCCATAAGGTTTGACATAAGAACTTCTTCCAAGAAGGGTCAGCCTCTAGAGCATCTGAGGGCCTAAGAGAGAACAGCAAGCAAGTGAGGCTATCCAGGGGTTGGGGCTACAAGGCCTGAGAGCCACCCGAAGCACAGTGGTTGTTTTTTCAGGGCTGGCTCAACATGCTTCATAGGGAAAAACAACAACAGGGATGATGGCTCAGGGCCCTGAGTGCATCCCACATGCGGAAAGTGAGTAGGAAGTGAGTATGGCTGGTGACCAGGCTCTTCTTGTAAACAACTGATCCAGGCTTTACTTTGCTATTTGGGGGGGAGAT
Source organism: Sminthopsis crassicaudata (assembly GCF_048593235.1). NCBI lineage: Eukaryota > Metazoa > Chordata > Mammalia > Dasyuromorphia > Dasyuridae > Sminthopsis > Sminthopsis crassicaudata. The sequence continues at coordinate 737,497,399 of NC_133617.1, read as the reverse complement.
GTCTTCTTGCTTAGTATTCTGTGTCTGTATTTCTGCTCCTTCTGGTTTCTCCCTTAAGTAGCTCATCTCCTTTCCTGCCTCAGCCTTTTTTATGCTTTGAGATTTCTCTATCACCTGCAGGCTGCAACCATTTATCACTCGGCCAACATCCTGGAAGCTACAATGGTCCCAACATCCTGGGGATGAGACACTCAGATCAAGATCTGCCTTCTAACATCCTAACTATAGTCACTGGGGATGAACATTCAGGGATCCAGGTCCTCCAAACTATCAATAATAATAGAAGATATAGACCAGTGGTCCTCCAACTTTTTCAATAGGGGGATAGGTCACTGTCCCTCAGACTGTTAGAGGGCCGGACTATAGTAAAAACAAAAACTCACACTCTGTCTCTGCCCCTCAGACCATTTGGCATAACCCAGTGGGCCACATAAACGTCCTTAGCTGCCGCATCTGGCCCGAGGGCCGTAGTTCGAGAACCCCTGATATAGATGGTTTAAACTGAGGCATGAGCTAAGATTAGATTAGACTTCAGTGCTGCCGTGGAAAAGAACAGATGGCAATCCACTGCACATAGGTACAGAGGTCGAGAGCCAGAAGGGAGCATGGAACTGCAAAATAAAGATGATGATAATTATAATAATAATAGCTAGCATTTTTGTACATGTACAGTATCACATAACTAGTTCTATAACATCATCTATGTAATAACACTATATATGGAAAAACAGTATATATTATAAAGTAGATATGATATAACATATAGCACATACACGCTATATGCATGATACCATATGGACTATCTAGTACTTTAAGGATTGAAAAGTATTTTGATTCTCCCAAGAACCCTGTGAGGTCGGTACTATCATCCCTATTTTATTGATGGGGAAAGTGAGGCTCAGAGAAGTCTCACAAATATGTATATATTTGAGATCAAGGATTATTTTCGCCTTTCCTTTTTCCAGGACTTAGCATAGTTCCTGGCACATCATATATAATAGGTGCTTAATAAATGCTTATTAATTTGACTTCCTGATTAAAATCTAGCACTTTATCTACTGTGTCACCTAGTGTGATGTTCAAATTCGTGACTTTTAAGTCCAGCCCTAGCTAGTAGGATCCTTGGCTGTGGACAGAGACCCCCGAGGTCATCTAATCTAACTTGCTTAGTTTACAGATAAAAATCCAAGGTCAAGTACAGAACTCAACTGTTGTCCTTCACTCTTGCTACACGGCTGACTCTTTCCTGCTCCTCCCCCTCCCCCTTTTCTGGACACACATCTTTTAACTTTGCCTTGGATGCAATTCCTACTTCATGGTACACTGTGACCTATCTTAACTCAAGATTGCCCTCCATTAGTATTATTGTTCTGTAAGAAATGACCAGCAGGATGAATACAGAGAGGCCTGGAGAGACTTACATCAACTGATGCTGAGAGAAACGAGCAGAACTAGGAAATCACTATACACTTCAACAATGATACTGTATGAAGATGTATTCTGATGGAAGTGGATATCTTCAACATAGAGAAGAGCTAATCCAATTCCAATTGATCAGTGATGCACAGAATCAGCTACACCTAGAGAAGGAACACTGGGAAATGAGTGTAAACTGTTTGCATTTTTTGGTTTTTCTTCCTAGGTTATTTTTACCTTCTGAATCCAATTCTTCCTTTGCAACAACAACCACAACAAAATTCGGTTCTGCACATATATATTGTACCTAGGATATACTATAACATATTTAATATGTATGGGAATGCCCGCCATCTAGGGGAGGGAGTGGAGGGAAGGAGGGGAAAAATTCAGAACAGAAGGGAGTACAAGGGATAATGTAAAAAAATTACCTATGCATATGTATTGTCAGAAATGTTATAATTATAAAATTAATTAAAAAAGACTGCCCTCCATTGTAATTTGCATGATCCACAGTTTTAGTTCTTTGAGGACTATGATGTTGTATGATTTATAATCATTTAGCACCACTGGTGCACTGGCACTAAAGGCAAGCTCTTGAAAAGCTGGAGGTCATTGACAGCATCACACTGCCTCCCAAAGCCATCTAGCCCCCTCTCCTGTTCTACTTTGCTTTTTTGACTCTGGGCCCAATTTAGGTCCATCTGCATGTTCTATCCAAGGTATTATCTGGTGGTTCTATGGGCCACATTCAGCTGCATATTAGAGTGTGGTAACTGTAACATGTTGTGAAAATGAACATTGGAATGACATCATGAGAAAGGCAAACAGAAGGATGGTGGGTGTGTTGAGTGTAGAAAAAAAAGGGATGTGTAGCAGGTGTAGGGCAGCTTGCCACGGCTTAATGAAAATATCTTAAGACATTCAATTTCCATCTTTTCCCATGTCCCATGTGACTGTGAGCTCCTTGAGGGCAGTTTCTATCCTACACCCATTCCTATGGTAATTAAGGTCTTGTTAAATAATTAATTAATTAATTAATACATTTCCTTCAACTGGTTTTTTTTCCCCCAAAGGAAATGGGGTGATTAGTTTGGGGATAAGCTGACATATCAGGATATCTGTCTGAGTTTTTGACAGGTTGTCCCATGGAGGGAAGATTAGACTTGTTCTGTCTCATTTCAGGAGTAATAGGTGGGAATTGACACAATGCTTGCTGTCCCAAGATAGTACAAGCTGCATGGGGAGGAGTGTCTTCTTACTCCTTGAGGCCCTTAAGCAAGGACTGAAGTTGGGAAAGAATGAGGGCAAAAGGAGAAGGGGATGGCAGAGGATGAGATGGATAGAAAGTGTCATGGGAACAAGGAAGGTGAGTTTGGGCAGACTTTGGTAGTTAGAGGAGGACACAAGGGCCTGGTATGCTGTTTTGTCTATGGGTTAAAGAAGAGTCATATATGACTAAACGATTGAACAACAAAAAAAGAATCCTTATCGCATTATGTCTCAGAGGAAATTCATTTCTAGATGAACAATGGAACCTCTTTTAAACTCTCAAATTCTTCAGTCCTGTGGTGGCTCTTATTCTGATTTCAAATTTGTCTCCCTTCTTTTTCTTCCTCATTCCTTAGTCCTTTTTTTTTTTTTTTTTTTTTTTTTTTTTTTTTTTGGCTGAGGCATTTGAGGTTAAGTGACTTGCCCAGGGTCACACAGCTAGGAAGTATGAAGTGTCTGAGGTCATATTTGAACTCAAGTCCTCTTGACTTCAGGGCTTGTGCTCTATCACCACTGCGCCACCTAGTTGCCCCTTTAGTCCTTTCCTTAAAGGGCATAGCAGCTATCCTACTATGGGTAGCTTAAGCATGGATGTCTTCAGTGACCTCCCAAATCTTTTCTGGATTAGGTGTAGCTGTGTGACTGTTAGATAGGAAATATTGTATTTGCAGGGACCAAAATGGTGGGCATAGGGGTCTTCTGAAGCTTGTTTATACCTAAGAGTTCTTTCCTTTCAGCCAGTGGCTCGTTCTCAGAAGCCAGCACCAAAATCTCCTCTAGCACCAATCTTTCCCTGGGCACTTCAAGATTCAACATTCCTTTTTTCCTGTGCAGTTTGGCCATCTAGTGGATGGCTAATGTTTTACTTCAACTATAGATTTCACTCATCCTTTTCTAGATGGATTGAAAAATCCTGTTCTTCCACTGACTGCTAGGAAATCACATGGGTCACTTATGGCAAAGGAGCTTCATAGTAATAATAGTGATGAACAACCTCCCCATCCAATACACAGGAAGTCAGCCCTGACCAACCAAATCCTGCTTCCAACTTCCATCTAGGATAGCAATTCCTTTGTGGTTGTACCCTGGCAACTTCCTGTGCAGGTGCCCTAGTGCAGCAACCAGAAGCTGCCAGAGATCCAAAAAAGAACACTGTCTAATGGTTCAATATTAGAAATGGAAATTAAAAAAAATGTTTTTTATAAAATCAGTGGTTAAAAGAAGATACATTACCATCTGAATTGCTGCTGACTTTTAAGGACCATTGGGGTCTTTCCATCTGATTTACAATAGAAACTTCTCCCTATTGGGGATGAGAATTCCTTCAAGTTGGAGACCATCTAGCTTTTCTATGAATAGCTACAGTAGTCACATATAGTAAGTGCTTAATAAATACTCACGCCAGGCTTACAGACTGGCAATAAACTGGAAAACTTGACCAAAATTTCTTCTTACTCTAGTAGCACCTGCTTTAACCTGTTTTCTTTTTCTTTCTTTCTTTCTTTCTTTCTTTCTTTCTTTCTTTCTTTCTTTCTTTCTTTCTTTCTTTCTTTCTTTCTTTCTTTCTTTCTTTCTTTCTTTCTTTCTTTCTTTCTTTCTTTCTTTCTTTCTTTCTTTCTTTCTTTCTTTCTTTCTTTCTTTCTTTCTCTTTCTTTCTTTCTTTCTCTCTTACCTTTCTTAGGCAGCCTCAATTCTTCCTGAACTGGGAAAAGGTAAATAGCTTGTTCACAAGTTGCACAATTAGTAAGTGGTGAGTCCAGCTGTACGTACCCTAGGGGCAAGTTTATGATTTCTTCCATTTTCGGTCTGCTTGTTTTTCATTAATTCTATGCCTTCCTTGACCACATTTGCTCTCTTCACTGACTCACCTTGTCTTTCTAGTATTTATTTATTTATTTATGTATAGCACAAGTTTCTGGAGGAAAGAACTTTTATTTTCAATTTTGTATCCTTAGGGCCTGTGAGATTAGGAAAGATCAAATGGGGCACTCTAGGGCAGTGGTCCTCAAACTTTTTAAATAGGGGGCCAGTTCACCGTCCCTCAGACTGTTGGAGGGCCAGACTATAGTAAAACCAAAAGCTCACACTCTGTCTCCGCCCCTCAGCCCATTTTCCATAACCCGGTGGCTGCATAAACATCCTCAGCGGGCTACAGCCGTGGTTTGAGAACCCTTGCTCTGGAGTGTGAAGAAATCAGATTAAAATGGGAAAACATTTAATAAAATAGATTAAAAATACAACAGAACATAGATGATGTTAATTTGTGGTATTCTAAGTCAATAGGCAGTAGCTGGGATCTTTCTAGACCTTTAGTGGTCCTGATTTGTGTTTGAGTTGATGCCACTGGTCTTGTATTTAGAGTTGGCTTCCAAGCCAAGAAGACCCCGGATTCAGGTCCTGTTTCTGACATATCTTAGCTGTGTGATCCTGGACAGGGCACTTAACCTCAGTGTATTAGGTGACTTTTTAATACTAGGAGTTTAATACAAAGAGCTAGGTGGTGCAGTGGAGAGAGCACTGGCCCTGGAGTCAGAAGTATCTGAGTTCAAATCAAAGCTGTATGACCCTAGGCAAGTCACTTAACCCCATTTGCCACACACACACACACACACACACACACACACACACACACACACACAAGACTATGAGTTGCCAAGAGGGGGCCGACTTGAACCGATATAGAAAGTTTTTCTGGAAGAACTCCTATTCTAATGGATCATAAACTCCAGAAACGAGTTCAGTTCCCTTCACATAAGAGGCAATTTCATTGAGTTACATTGAATTTGATTGATTGTTAGCTTCCTCGCCACAGTAGAGAGCAGCCCCCATCAGTGTTCTTTTTATGGCCAACTCATGATTATTTGATTGGACATCTACATGAGTTAGTGGCAGACTACCGCCCTCCACTGGCTGGAACTTACTACAAACAAGGCAATATTTGGGAACCCCTTATTGTGGGTAGGAAGATCCTAAGGCCACATTATGGTCATTTTAGGAGGGGAACATAACCCCAAGGCCAGCTTCTAGCTTCTGATGACATAGCTCTTCTAGCTCTGATGACATAGAGTCCACAGCATCTTTCCCCCAAACCTGCACTACATCCCTCTTTCCTCCTGTAAGCAAGTCCAACCCTTGACTCATTTGTGCCTCCTGCTGATTTCTTTTCCTGCCATCACCTTTTCTTTCTGGATTCTTATTATGCCACAGAAGAAAGAATGGATTTCTTCTCTATTATCCCCTAACTTTGTTTTTGGAATAGAGCATGGGGACCAAATAAGACCACACTGACTTTTGTAACATTTTATCAAATAAACTTCCCTGAATAAACTTTCAAAACAAAAACAAAAACAAAACAAAACAAAAAATGGCCAAGATCTGGCTATTCTAAAGGCTTGTGATGCCTTTGAAACATGGCCAGGGGAGCAAGCTGGCCATATAATCTTCTCACTTTAATTTCCTGTCTCCTTTGTTCCCAGGCCACTTAGGTAGAGCTGAGGTTCTGAGGGTATTGGCTTTTTTCCCCTTAAATATTTGTTATAATTTCTGCTCTTTTAACATGCAATAAAAAGATTGGTCAACATAAACCAAACTTTATTTTAGTTTGCTTATTACTTATATATGTAGATAAAAGGACGATTCTTTGCTTTAGACAGAAGTTTTTTTTTTGTTGTTGAAGTGATGAAAAGGGTTGGACCCTGGGACTAAAAGTGGAAGGCAGAGAAAAGTGGAAATTCTGATATTAGATTTTTTACAAGACTAGCAAAATAAGACAATATTATTAATATTAATTCAATAACTAATAATAATATCAAAACCCTTAATTTATTCTATTAAAATGTGAGCTGACTCAAAAGACAGAGGATTAGTGTGGTGGTGCTAGAGAGGAGAAGGGTTACCTTCTCAGGCACTGGAGCAAAAGGGGAAAAAGTGAGGGATGGTGCCAAGAAGTATGTGAAATGTCAAAATGACTAGATGGAAGAACTCATGATCCATGGTCTCAGTTTTCTTGGTCTGGTAGATGTCTGTTGCTGAGAGCCAGAACTTGGATCTAGATCTTCTGACTCCAAATCCTAACCCTTTCCCACATTCGACTCTTCTCCCTCCTTATAAGACAGTAAGGTATAGTGCAGGAAAAGACTTTAGAAATCTTCCAATCCAGCCATCTCATTTTACAGATTGGGAAACTAAGGCCTAGAGAGATGAAAATGACATGGCTCATCAGTGTAATCTCTGTTATTTTGGTTCTGCTTTCATTTGCACATTTTCCTACAAGTCCTTCTAACTCTCTTGATATTCTTAATACTTGTCCATTTCAGATCTCACTGATAGACATATTATTCTTTGATTGTTGCATATAACAGTTGTTTCTATTTTTTTTCTCTCCAGTGACAAATGATGCTGCTATAAATATTTTTGAACACGGAACCTTTTTTTTCCCTCTTTTTTGATGGCACTCTCAGGGAGTGCTTGGAAGAATGAGACGATCATTTTCCTAATTGCAATGTACTGCTAAATTTCTCTTCAAAAAGCTCTTCCCCATTTGCCAGCCCAGCAGCAAACCATTGACGGAGTGGAAAATTTCTGGGTTAGATTTGGATCTTGGATTCAGTCACATGCCTTCCTTGTTTGTCCCATGGACAACACGATCAGGGCACTGCCAACTACAGGCAGCTTGCCCTCATGATATACAAAGTCGCTAAGAAATAACCAGTCTCTGGTGGGGAAGAGAAGCAAAACATAGTGACAGAAAGTGACAGAAGGATAACTTAACCTTTGCAGGTAACAGTAATATTTGCTAGGACCCTTCAAGAGACAAAGAGCTTTAAAGCCAAAGGACTGATTCTTGGTGGGAATGATGGAGGGCCAGGGCAGACTGGGAATGTTGACATCCCTTATTTCCTGTCATAATGAGGTGTGGTGCAATTTGTGTTTGACTCTCTTAGGTCTTGAATGCTCCTTTTGCCAACTGTAATTATTAATTATTGATGGAGAAGGCAGGAACTTTGGGAAAGAGCCAGAGGAAAGAATGTCTTGGGGACTTGGTATGATAACATGGTGGTCCAGAATACTATTGAAACCAGAGAGGATTGAGTTAACCTCCAGTGGAATGTAATAAGTATTTAACAACCAGCCCTCCCAAACATCTATCTATCTATCTATGTACATATATATATATATGTCATATATATATATATATATATTTTTTTTTTTTTTTGGCTGAGGCAATTGGGGTTAAGTGACTTGTACAAGGTCACACACACAAGGTATAGGAAGTGTTAAGTGACTTCAGACTTGAACTCAGGTCCTCCTGACTTCAGGGTTGGTGCTCTATCCACTGTACCATCTAGCTGCCCCTCTATCTATATATCTATAAACACAGATATGTGTATGTATACATAAATATGAGACATTATTAAATTTAATTTGCATTGTTAATATTTTCTCCATCATTTTTAAAGTCCACAGGATCAACCAAACAATAAATCAAGCTTTGATTTGTACTGATTTGTGAGGGGTAAATGCTCACATCAAAGATTTAACAATAGACTCTTCCCAGAAGGTTCAAACTGACTCCAGCACATTTATGCCTTAACCTCCAAAGCACCTAACAGTATTGTTGTGAGCTAAGATGTTATACAGAAAATCTGGGAAAGTTTGAGCTAACTTTGTTCCCAGGGGGTTGATTTGGGACCCAGATGTGGGCTCTTTTGGCCAGGAAAATATGAAATCAGTTTTAGGACAGTTTAGGACACCAGACCAAGAAAACTGAGACCATGGATAATGAGTTCTTCCATCTAGTCATTTTGACATTTTATATACTTCTTGGCACCATCCCTCACTTTTTCCCCTTTTGCTCCAGTGCCTGAGAATGTGACCCTTCTCTTCTCTAGCACCACCATACTAATCCTATGTCTTTTGAGTCAGCCCACATTTTAATAGAATAAATTAAGGGTTTTGATATTATTATTAGTTATAGTTACAGCAGAGAAGCTCAAGAATCCCAGGGAACCTCTTGGTTATCTACTTCTAGCTTTTATCATCTTGTGGATTGCCTTTTCCTTGTGCATTGTTGGATGAGTTTTTTTTAAAGCAAAGGGATTATTTATGTGAAATCTCTGGCTCTGAGTGACCCATTACATCAGATGTAGAACTAGAAAGATGAGGAGAGATGATGGATGGGACAAGAGCAAGAAATGATATGGCCAGTTGAAGAGTTCCATTGGTAGAAGGAAGTGAGCTAGCCTTCCAACACCTCTGGTGGACCACCAGCATGAAGGAATGGAAAGAAGACTGACTTTGGGGGGTCACAGGCTCTGTGTTCAAATCCCAGCTCTGCCACTTACTACTCATGTGACTTTGGGCATGTACTAAACCTTTTTGGATTTCAGGTTATCTACAAAATGAGGGCATTGGATTAGATAATTTCTAAGGTCCTTCCATCTATGACATTGACAAGAATTCAACAGGAAGGGTAGACTTAGGGAAGACTACATACACATCATTGGTGCAAAACTTCCAAACACTGACAATACAGATTCACAAGGATATGTGAGTACTGACTGGCCCCTCATTTCCTTCTCCAACATGACCTTCCCCAACTCAACTGCAGCCAGAACAAGTCTCTGAATGGGGGGGAAGGAATGAGCCATGTGACTGGGTGGAGGAGGCAACTTTCTGTCAAAGGGATTGAGATAGTTCACCTCAGAATGGCTTTTTCCCTAAAAAAGTAAAAATAAAAGTTTTTGTGCCACTGACTCTCAGGTCTGATACGAGCTCGGAACACAGCAGGCAGAATTTTATCAACTGCTCAGCTACCTTCAGCTCATCTCTCTTCTCTGGCAGGCAAGAAGCAGCCCAAATGTTTCCTCTTCTCTCTTGGTGGTATAGCAGAAAGCAGTTTGATTCCCTCTTCAGTGAGCAGAGGACAACTGAGGCTCAATCCCCTCTCCCTCCCTTGTCCATGCCAGTCCTTACAGGAGGAAGGATGACCACACTGCATGGCATATACAGCAGTAGGGGCATTGTTTGATAATTAAATGTAAAGCTTCGTGCAGGGATGCTTTTGTGTCCATGTTTGTTCCTAATCAATTTGGTGGAAGATAAAACTATGTTGATAAATGTATTACTGATGAATCTGGTGTTTATGTAGCGTATTTAAAAGTAATTGTTAAGTATTAACTCCCAATTTATTGGAGACAGTGCATTTTAGGGCAACTAGGTAGCACTTGCAGTGGATAGAGCACTAGACTTGTAATCAGAAGAAACATCTTCATGAATTCAAATCCAGTTTCTAGCCCTTACTATGTAACCCTGGATATGTCATTTAACTCAATTTGCCTCAGTTTCTTTATTTGGTAAAATGAACTAGAAAAAAATGGTAAACTATTCCAATATCTTTTTTAAGAAAACCCCAAATGGGATCATAGCAAGTCAAATATGACTGAATAGTAGAAACATATTTGAATTTAGCCAGGAATTCTTCTCATAGTCATACAATCCAAGGATATTAGGCCTAGGTCTAGAAGGGACCCTAGAAGCCATTGAGTCAAACTCACTCATTTTGCCAATGAAGAAAGAGGCACCCATATCACAGAATTAAAGCTGGAAAGAACCTCAGAAGCTTTATTGTTGAACCCATCCCTTATAGAACCTTGCCCAAGAACACACAGGAAGTAAGAAGCAAAGTCTAAATTTGAACCCACTTCCTGGTTTTAAATCCAGAATTCTTTTCACTGTGCCCATGTTCTTCCACAGACTGTCTTTTATCTTTCTTTTCAACCCCAGAGCTTAGCACAGTACTTGGTACAGGGTATGAGCTTAATAAGTATTTTTGAGTGATTAATTAAATTACTTTCTCAAGAAAAGTTGTCTGTTTCTTGACTTGGATTCGGTCTTCCATAATGTCCTTTTGTTCACTTGTTTAAAATATTCTGGGAGTTTAAAGCTGAGGAGGAGTTAATAGAACTTACAAAATCTCTCTCTAGACGATTCATCACAATCACATTAAGAATCAGGGATGGATGGGTGCCAACCAAAAAAAAAAAAAAAAAAAAAGAAAAAGAACAAAAAAAATGAGGCAAGGAAAGCCTCAGGCTAGCCCACTGAGCTCCCAGCAGACAGAATGTGGGGACAGATTTTCCCAATGGATTTCCCTAGCCAAACACTGACCCCAGCACATTCCAGCGTTGGAGAAAGTTTGGTGAACTTTATACTAGGACAAATTGTGCAGGAACAACCCTTGTGGTGTCACACACAGACTGTCTTTTCTTTGCCCAAGCCCTGTAGGGTGTCTTATTTAAATTATTTCTTTTTCTCCAGAGGAACCATACAGATAAACAGGCATTAATTCTAAATGCCTATTTTTTGAGCTCTGCCCATAAAGAATGGGAACAGAATGGCGCTGTTAGTCTTCTCTTTTAGGAAGCAATTCAATTAGTTGGGAGGATGATTGATCACCACTTTTTGGGGATCATCTAAATTCTTTCAGAATGTAACTAAGATAGGGCAATCATAGCTCTGGCCCTGGCCAGGGGACTGATATTTAGAGGGCATTGGAAGATAGTGCTTGAAATCCTTCGGTAGGCTGAAATAATTGCTCTTGAGCCCAATTAACAAGAATAGTTATAACAGGAAGCTACCAGATGGCCTGCTTCTTTCTCAGAGGAAATTCTCCCTGGCTTGTTTCTCTCTTGTTTCCTTACCCAGAGGTGATATCCCCCAGAAGTGTCTTAGCTCAATGGGTCTGCCTCTACCCTACAAGGTGCTCTTCTTGGATCTTTCCCTACACAAAGCTTTGTTTTTTGAGATCCTAGATCTTTATCCCAATGTCTTTTCCCTTCCCCTTTGATTGAATTTGTCTAAAAATATTGATTTGATGTTACCATTTTGGTTCTTTCCCTACCCAAATTACTTGTTAAGTTGCTTTCAAGGCTTTTTGGGTAACCTCCCCCCCTTTTAAAAACATCTAACCATTATTTATTATTTATTAAGTACCTACTGTGTACTGAATTCTCCTTGTCTCACAGAGACAAGTACTCTACAAATACTCCATGAGATAAGTTGGATAGATAAATTGTGACCTAGAGAAATTAAATGAGTTTATTAAAGGCATATATATAGTAAGTGGAGGTGATTAGTTGGGCATAAAAGTGCGATTCCCATATCTTCCTTTATAGGCCTCAGAGTCTGAGAGGGAGGTTGGCTTGGGGGAGAGGAAGTTCTGACAAGAAGTTACCCATTGTTCTAGAGAGGAAAAAATGGGGAAGTGCTTAAAGAGCCCACTGTGACTACCTACCCAGAGAACGCAATGCTAAATAAAGCTCAAAAAGATGAATGGCAATGAGGACTTTAAGATGAACATAAGAGTCTAGCAAGGTGAATAATGAGTGGCTAGAATATTTTTCTTTTAATTGGGAAAACCTGAGTGCAAATCCTGCCTCAAACTTCTCTGTGTGATCTTGAGCCAATCAATTAAACTCCTCAGTTTCCTCATCTATAGAATGAGAATAATAGCACCTACCTCCTAGGGTTGTCAATAAAATATTAAAAGCAAATGAAATAATAGAGGCAAAGTGCTTCACAAATACTCAACACTATGAAAGTGCCGCAACAAAAAAAGTGATATATATGTATATATATATATATATATATATACATATATATATATATATATTCAACAAGCATTTATTAAATATCTATCATGTGCAAGGCACTCGGCTAGGTGCTAGAGATTAAAAATAAATTTCTGCCTTTATGGAGTTTACCTTTTATGGAGAGAGAGAGTAATACATTGCATATGCAGATAAATAAATACAAATTATACACAAAGTAAATTTGAAATAATTAATAGTAGGTGAGCTGGGGGAGAGCACTAATGCTTTGTTGTTGTGGAGTTGTTCTAGTCAAATCCTACTATTCATGATTCCATTTGGGATTTTCTTGGCAAAGATACTGAAGTGGTTTGCCATTTTCTTCTCTAGCTAACTTTACAGATGAGGAAACTGAGGCAAACAAGGTTAAACTCAGGGTCACACCAGTAGTAAGTGTCTGCGGACAGATTTGAAGTTAGGTTTTCCTGATTCCAGGAAAGCTGTGTCCCCTAGCTTTACTTACTACCCACTCAACTACTCACTACTCAAGGAATGGGTGGGATTCAGAAAACTGCATGGGAATTCCCTTCCTGGTTTGGGGCTGCCTTTTGTTGTTCTGTCTTCTTTCCCCACATACTTCTCATAATGAACATTTCTCAACCACACAAAGGCACTTTTCTGCAGTTGAATAAAACCAGACAGATTGTTATTGAACTTGGGACAATCTATCCCTTGTAAACTGCTCAGTATTTTGTCTGTGTAGGTATGGGGCTGTTTTTTTAAGCCCATCTTTGTTTAGGCACCTAGACATTTTTATTGGAAGAAGATAATAGAAGAAAGGATGATAGTTAAGCATTCTTGACAATGTTTCCCCCCCCCCCCAAAGAGGATCAGTAATGCTGCTGTGAACCCTCTGTCTCACTGCTCTCACACAGGGAGAAAATTATAGATGACCTAGATATGGCAAGTTCAGTTTATTAATCCTTGGGAAAATTCTTCCAGTTTTTTATCTCCTGGAATTTGCCTCACAGTTAGTGAAATCCCCTCCCCCCCCAGATAATAATTTCCTCTAACACAAAAGCTATTATCAATGCCCTCTACTGTCCAACCTTGACTCCCTCTTCCATCCCCTTCCTTTTTCCATCCATCCCAATCAAAGATCCAATTTAGTGGGAGACAGAATAAGCCCTTCCAAAAGTATGAAAGGGTTGTTCTTTTGAGGTCTCTTCTTCTCCTGTGGGACTTCTGTGAACTTCTCCAACTCTTGAAGTCTGATTCCCTGATAACTTCTTGCCCACTATGGCTATGTGGATAACATGGATAAAGAACAATGTACAATGAGTAAGCAATCCTTAGTTTACCATTTGTTCTGGACTAATCTCATTTGTATGATAAACCAGAGAGGATCTTGGGCAAATCAACTTGAGTTATATAATATGTAAAAAAGCACCAAAAGACTTAATCTTAGCCTAAGGAGTACTCTGCCTGGTTTTTATGAAGAGAGCCCTCAGCTTGTACTTAACAAAAAGGGGTTCTGAACCAATATAATCAGCAGATGGCCCTGAAAATCTGGGATAAATGCCTATTAGTTACCAGGAGACTAGCAAAAACTAGATGGGACAACACTTAGAAGGATTCTACTCTTAGCCAAGAGAAGTCCTAAGCCCTACCATGACATCACTGGAAGACATTTGTGATTTTGTAGCATCATATGCTTCCCATGTTTCCTGGACACATGTTCTCTCACTTTGCTCTTCATATATGATTCCTTTTTTTTTTTTCTGAGGCAATTGGGGTTAAGTGACTTGCCCAGAGTCACACAGCTAGGAAGTGTTAAGTGTCTGAGGCCAGGTTTGAACTCAGGTCCTCCTGACTTCAGGGCTGGCGCTCTATCCACTACACCAACTAGTTGCCCCCATATATGATTTCTTTGCATGATTTCTCTCTCAACTGATAACATGTCTCTGTGGGAGAGTATGCCTTAGGTTTATAGGGACAATGTTTTACTGAAATTTTTCTTGTTACACTATTAAATGTCTTCACTTCAAACTTATTTGTGTCTTCTGATTGACGAAGAAAAAGTCAGCATATTGATGGGGGCCTGTGAACTAGTTTTGAGAGGATGTGAACTCATCAAGTACCTTGAACTTGGGGTAAAAAGAGATATGTAAAAAGAGGTGCAACATGTGTTTTATATTATTTGGAAATCTGTGAAATTTGGTGATATTATAAAGGGGTTCCCATGCTCAAAATGATTGGGAGGGAACTAGATGAACTCTTCTCATTTAATGGATGAACAAACAGTTGAAGAGAATGAGCTGAGTGGCCATGGTAGTTCACCTTTTTTTTAACTTTAACATTAAAAAAAAGTTTTGAAATTAAAAAAAAAAGAAAAACATTTGCACATATTATTTCATATGATTCCAATAACCCTTATTATTTCCATTGTATAGATGAGAAAACTGAAATGCAGCGAGGTTCAGCATTCCAGGGTCACACAAATAATAAGTGTCTAATGCAGGATTCAATCCTATCAGCTCCCTGTTTGCTATGCCAGCCTGCTTCTCTGGTAACCAGAATTTGAAGACAAGTTTATAATATAGTAGGATTATCGCTAGAAAAATGGAAGGGACCTCCCTTATTCCATCAGCTGCAAACTCTGTCATTTTTATCTACAGAACATCTTTCAGATTCTTTCCTTTCTCTCTCCTTCCTTGGCTACCATCCCGGTTCAGACTATGGTTGTTTTCCCTGGACTATTGTAATGACCTCCTTTTTCTCCCTCTCTCAATTCTTCCTACTCCTATCCATCTTCTCGACAGCTGCCGACATGATTTTCCTAAAACTCTGGTCTGACCACCTGACCTCTATAACTTCCATAGGTTCCCTATAACCACTAGAATATCTGTATTCCTCTCTAAAGTTACCTCAGCTCTATTTTGTATGCTATCATCTTCGTGTGTTTGGAATTGCATGTTTCTTCTTCAGAATTCAAGATCTTTGAAATTAGGATTCTTTCCCTTTTTTCTTTGTGTTTCCAGGACTTACCATAATGTCACACACTAGGCACTTTACACATGCTTATTTATTGGTTACCTGTCTGATTGCTGATTGAAATAGTGGACTCTCACTTATCATTAATCAGCACCAAACTGAATTACCTCATTACAACAACCCTGTGAGGTCAGTGCTGTTATTAACTCCATTTTACAGATGGAGAAACTGAGGCGCATTGAACCTACGTGACCTGCAGAGGGTTCTACAGCTAGTAAGTTTGAACTCGGGTCTCTCTGTCTCCGACTCTCTTGCTGGGCTCCATGCGTTTCCTAGGGTATGCACTTAATAAAATATTTGTTGAATTGAATTAGGAGACAAGGGCAGTATTGTTCACAGGAAAACCACAGCATGGCATTAATGATGAGCTTTGTTTCCTGAGGCTGCCAGGTCCTCAAATTGCGATTATAGAATATGGGTTCTTGCAGGGGGTAGAAAAACAGGAAATTAAACTGTGGTTGCCTATTCTCCACTCTCCCCTTCCCAGCTCTGCGTCAACAGCATTCAGCACGGCTGTCATTCAATAGCCCAGCTCCTGGGCTCAGATGTGACTCACCATCCCCTGCCTTTCTTTCAAGGGGCACCCTGTGTCTGGCAGAACTCATCAGCTCCACAGAGCTGAACCAAAGCGGAGAGGACTCGAACAGTTCCCTCTCTGTTTGCAAAGAATCCTCTCTTGCTCAAGAAAAGAACTGCTTGGTTGGTCTCACAAGCTTACTGCCTCCCAGGGCCAGAAGAAGCCTTAGCAGCTGTCAGTTCTGCTCCATGTGTGGGGAGAAATCTCTCCCATGTACCCAACAAAGGGTCATCCAGTCTTTTCTTTAAGATTGCAGTGACGGTGAACTCGCTGCCCCCATTTTACTTTTGTATAACTCTGATTGTTGGGAAGTTTTCCTGATATCAAGCTTAAATTTACTGTCTTGAACCATCTATACACTGGTATTGGTTCTGACCATTGGGGAAAAGCTAGAATTGGTTTAATCCTTCTTTGCTGTGATAATCCTTCAGCTATTTGGAGACAGGTATCAGGTCCTTTCTGAATATAGGAGCCAGACTACCATTGATTAATCAAATGGTTGAGACAAGTCACTTAATCTCTGCCTCAGTTTTTTCATTAGTAAAAATTCAGATAACCATAGTACCTATCACCTCAGGTTGTTGAGAGAACACATAGCAAAATTTCAACTGCTATATAAATGTTGGCTATTATTATCAACACAAATGGTGAATCCAGGTGGGGAAAAGCTCGAGTAGGGGCAGCAATTAGTGGGGAGAATGTATCCTTGTGGAAAGTGTGGTTGGCACCCCCTCAATGTCAGTGTCCTTTGGCAAACCCTGGGAGCCCAACCCCATCATATAAGGGTATTTGGAGGCAAATTCAAAGTCCGGACCCATTGGCACTTTCTCAAGTTGCTTCTGACCATGTTTCCTGGAAATACTGTTGGAGTCATAAAGACATGAAATGGGTAAGTTCAAGAAGACAGGCCACTATTTCAATCAGCAATCAGACAGGTAATCAATAAATAAGCATGTGTTAAGTGCCTACTGTGTGACATAAAAGAGAATAGGGAAGACTAGAGCCTGCCATTTCTCCCAACTAGCTTTTAGGTTCTGTGTGACATTATGGTAAGTCCTGGAAACACAAAGAAAAAAGGGAAAGAATCCTAATTTCAAAGATCTTGAATTCTGAAGAAGAAACATGCAATTCCAAACACACAAAGATGATAGCATACAAAATAGAGCTGAGGTAACTTTAGAGAGGAATACAGATATTCTAGTGGTAATAGGGAACCTATGGAAGTTATAGAGGTCAGGTGGTCAGACCAGAGTTTTAGGAAAATCATGTCGGCAGCTGTCGAGGAGATGGATAGGAGTAGGAAGAATTGAGAGAGGGAGAAAAAGGAGGTCATTACAATAGTCCAGGGAAAACAACCATAGTCTGAACCGGGATGGTAGCCAAGGATGGAGAGAGAAGGGAAAGAATCTGAAAGATGTTCTGTAGATAAAAATGACAGAGTTTGCAGCTGATGGAATAAGGGAGGTCCCTTCCGTTTTTCTAGCTATAATTCTGCTATATTATAAACTTGTCTTCAAACTCTGGTTACCAGAGAAGCAGGCTGGCATGGCAAACAGGGAGCTGATAGGATCCTGCATCAGACATTTATTTGTGTGACCCTGGAATGCTGAACCTTGCTGCATTTCAGTTTTCTCATCTATACAATGGAAATAATAAGGATTATTGGAATCATATGAAATAATATGTGCAAATGTTTTTAATTTTTTTAATTTCAAAACTTTTGTAGTATGATGAGCCCTTTTATAAGCCCTGATCTCTCAGATTCTCAGTGAAGAAATTCATTGCTTGGGGCATAAGTATGGATCATGGAGTCGGGATTCCAAGGGGACTTATCCACGATCCATGCAAGGAGAGACCTAGCTCCCTTTTCTCCAAATCTAGGATCTGAGGGATGCTTTAGGACAGCAGTGATACCAGTTCATATTTCTTTTTAAATTAATTAATTAATTAATTTTTTTATTTTAATTTTTCCCCCCTTTTTCTGTGGCTGGGGTTAAGTGACTTGCCCAGGGTCACACAGCTAGGAAGTGTTAAGTGTCTGAGATAAGATTTGAACTCGGGTTCTCCTGAATTCAGGGCTGGTGCTCTATCCACTGCGCTACCTAGCTGCCCCCTTTAATTTATTTTTTACAAAAATTTTATGCATAGGTAATTTTTCAGCATTGACAATTGCAACACCTTTTGTTCCAACTTTTCCCCCCTTCCCCCAGATGGCAGGTTGACTGATACATGTTGAATATGTTAAAGTATAAGTTAAATACAATATATGTATACATGTCCAAACAGTTATTTATGCAAAAAGAATCGGACTTTGCAATTCATATTTCTATGGTGCCTTTTAGGTTCTGGATCATAGATTGAGATCCAGAAAGGAGAAAGGACCAGGACCAACCTTACACATGTCTAGGGATCTGTCCATTGTACCATGATGCTTCAGAAGCTCTTTAAGTACTGGGTCTCCTTCCCCACCCTCTATACCAGCCAGTGTGTTAACTGATTCTGTGCTGCTTGGTGCATTAAAGAAGGGAGTGTTGGTGATTACAGAGGGGAAATGCCACTGACAACCACTACTGAAAAGCTGGAGGGAGGGAGCAGGGCTAGTGGTTTTCAGAAAACAAGAATGGCCTTCTGGGGGCCCAATTAACATGGGAACCAGCATGTTCACTCAAATCTACTTCTGCAGGAGGTGAATGAATGGCAGCCTTTCCCTGTTAGACTTCATTAGCAAAATGATATTTTCCTCTTCTTTTCATTGTAAGAAAACAGACCACATAATAAATAGGAATTTGCTACTCCCCTCTGAGGACATGGCTAGTTGCAATTTAATAAGCCTGTTTTATCTTACATGCCTTATTGGTTTGATGTTTGCAGGTGGATTAAATACCTCTTGGAGAGGACTCTGAAGGCATCAAATTCAGATTTTTTCAAGGAGGGACTCTGAATGGGGTAAGGACCAAATGGCATCGTATGAGAATCTTCAAGATCAAACCTGGTCTGTACTTTGGCAAGGATGTGTGTCCCAATCTCTTCCTGGCTGTCTCTGTACATCCTTTCTTTCTTTTTTTTTCTTCCTGGGGGCATCTATTTTCCAAAACAATTAAGGAGAGTTGGGGGAAACCACTCATTCCCCCATATTTCAACATGGCTACAACTTTGTAGCCCCTTTAATAATAGCAATAGCTCCCAATTTTATATAGTGATAAAAGCTCTTTTCTTACAACACCCCTGTGAGGATGTCTGACACCTTTCTCTAGAGCTAATTGATTTTTTAAAGCCTGCAGTCCACAGAAAATGTCTAGTTTTCAAGATGCTCCCAGCAGGGCCAGTTTTAATCAAAGGCAGAATGTCATTATGAAATATGACTACAGGAATACTAGAAAGGCATTCATTTCTCTAAGTCTTCCTCACCTCCCTTTAATACGTGGAATTCTGGGATCAGAACTCTGCTCCTTCATCTCAATACTTTGGACTTTGATGCCTGTGGAACTGTGAACTTAATGGTACTATTTATACTAAAATTCTAAATGAGCACAGGCTAATTATGGCCTATTGAAAAGCCTCTGGTTCAGCCTAAAAACTTCTCCATGGCTGCTGGAGATCAGAGTAGAGGCTCACCATCATCACTTCCAGCTTAGGGGTCTGAGAGTCCAAATTCAGGCTCACTGCTGCCAAGATGACAGGCTTTGTTAAATAGTCACCAAGATGTGCTGGCTTCAGGAATGGCTGGGCATGAAATCCAAAATGCCAAGGGAATCAGTAAGATTAAAAAATACTCCAAAATGATTATCAGACCATGATTAATGAAAACTTCTGGACAATGTCAGACCCTGCGGCCTGGCACTCTCAGCAGCATGGTCTGGGACAAAATGCTCAGCCGAGATGGGCAAAAGGAGTGCTTTGGTTGTTAGTGGGAAAGGAAGGAAGAAAAAAGAGTGGGAGAGAAGAGAGAAAGGAGGGAAAGATGGAGAAAGAAAGGGAAAAAGAGAGAAATAAAGAACAAAGGAAGGAAAGATAGAAAGAAGAAATTGGAGGAGAGAGAATGAAGGAGAAAGGAAGAAAGAGACAGAAAGAGAGACAAAAGAAGCAGAAACAGAGAGAAACAGATCCATCCTGGAGTTATTGAATCAGTTAGAAAACTACCTAGCCATGAAAATGTTTGTGTTTTGAAACTTTCCCACCCTTCTCACATTTTTGGCACCCTGGTAACATTTTTGGCAAAGCACCCGGCAAAGTGGAAGGAGTGCTGGCTTTGGAATAAAGACCATGGAGGGAGGTTTAATCCCACCTCAGATATATCCTGGCTGTATGATCATGGGCAATCTTTCAACTCTTCCTCTGCTTCAGCCTCCTAGACTTTAAAACGAGGATAATTATATTTAAGAAACTGCCTATCTCAAAGAAGATGGAAAAATAATACCTATAGACAGAGATCATGATTTGCAAGTTCAAATAATGTGAACTTCTATTTAGTGTGAATTTTATTTTATTTGAGGCAATTGGGGTTAAGTGACTTGCCCAAGGTCACACAGCTAGGCAGTGTTAAGTGTCTGAGACCAGATTTGAACTCAGGGCCTCCTGACTTCAGGACTAGTAGTGTGAATTTTAAAAGGATGCAAGGCACATTTAATGTAAGATAAAATACAATGGATGTGATTTGTGCGAGCCTGTGAGGTTTTAACATGCCATTATTTCTTGTTAGAGATAGCTGGGTAGCTCAATAGATGGAGTGCCAGGCTTGGAGTCAGGAAGAACTGAGCCTTAGATATTTCTTAGACTCTGGCAAGTCACTTAACCCTGTTTGTCTGAATTTCTTCATCTGTAAAATGAGCTGGAGAAGGAAATGGCAAATGGTATCTCTGCCAAGAAAACTGTGGACAAACTGGTGCATGATGGTCCATGGGGTCACAAACAATCAGCCATGATTGAACAATATCTTCTTGTGAGTCTGTATTTGCCTATGATTAAGTATGGATGTACTGTGCTACTAGGTGCCATATTATTTTTTAAAAGAGTCCTTAGCAAAATGGATAAAAGGAAGAATACTTCAGATGGAAACACTGCCACCACCAAAAAAAAAAAAAAAAAGAGAGAGAAACTTGATATTACATATATTATTACATTTTTTATTTAATTGCCTCCATTTGGGATTTTCTTGGCAGAGATACTGAAGTGGATCTCTAGCTTATTTTACAGATGAGGAAACTGAGGTAAATTAGGTTAAGTGACTTGTCCAAGGCTACACAGCTAATAAGTGTATGAGGCTATATTTGAACTCAGGTCTTCCTGACTCCAGGCTCAGTATTCTATTCACTGAGGTACCTAGCTTCTTCCAAACTATTTTATTATTCATAATAAAACCAAAAATACATTTTCTTATCCTTTTCTTTTATATTGTATCAATAAACAGATAAAATTTATTATTCATTGAATATTTCCACTGGGTTGGAACCAATTATTACATTCACATACAATTATAACTTTGAATAGTGCAAATTTAAATAATGTGACCACTTAATGGAATTTGTTATTTAGACTAAATGGTATCTAGCTGTATTACCTATCTCATGGTGTTTGGGAGAGTCTCAAATAAGCTAATGGATATAAAGCATTTCTCAAGGCATTAAGTGTTATTGAAATTTCAATGATTCAAAAATTACTAAGATGCTACAGGTAAAGATGCTATGCTGCAAGAACCATGTACTTTTCCTCTGCAACCCCCCTCCATCTCTGCTGAATGGTATTTTGCAGTGATAGAATCTTTTTGTGGATTTTCTAAAATTTCCATTAATGATCAACTGGGATCTAGGGAAGTGAATGCACACACACACACATACACACACACACATACACACAAATTGTGTGTATGTGTGTGTGTGTGTAAATCCCCAAACTTGAAAGACAAATGACTATTAATTTTGTTCCTTTTCTTAAAATCCTATACTCCCTTGAGTCTCAACAGTGATTGTAGTAGGCACCTAGATTTTTAAAAAACAATTCACATTTGTGGTTTCTTCCCCTTCCCTTTCCTTTCCTTCCCCTCCCTTCCATTTTCTTCCTTTTCCTTTTTTCTTCCCTTCCTTTTCCCTTTCCATTTCCCTTTTCCCTTCTCTTTCCCTTTCCTTTTCCATTTGCCTTTCTCTTCCCTTCCCTTCCTTTCTTTTCTTTTCCATTCTTTCCCTTCTAATAATAATTCCTGCTGCTAGGGGGAAGCTGAGACTGGTGAATTGTTTGAGTTCAAGAACTGTTCTGAGCTGCAGTAGGGCTAAAGCCAATCAAATTTCTCTACTAAGAGGGGCACCAATATGGTGAGTCCCTATGAATGGGGAGAGATCTGGTTATCTAAACAGGGGTGAATCAGCCTCCAGATTAAAAATGGTGCAGGTCAAAGTTTCTGAGTCAATCAGCAATAAGATTGGGCCTATGAGTGGTGGTTTTATTTCTAGCCTGAGTGAGATGGGAGAGTCCAGTCAAAGAACAGAAGGAAGGAAAGAATACAAAGAAAGAAAGAAGAGAGAAATAAAGAAAGGAAAGAAATAAGGAAGGAAAGAAAAAGAAAAGGAGGTTGACATCAGTAGCACTCAGACAAAAGGGAAGGGAATAAGAATGATTTAAGCATGATTGATCCTCATTAATCAGAGGACCTATGTCTCCCTGGAACTCATCATATTGCCTTTTTTTTTTTTTTTAAACAAGTGGCCTGAGAAGAAACATCACATCTTGGGGCACTGTAGTCCCCAACTCTTGCTAAGGGGGCATATTATTGCTTCACATCATTTACTTCTTGGATGGTGAAATGAGCCATAACTACAGTCCCCCCAGCTTGCTTTGTGAGGATTGAAACTCCTTCCCACGATGGGATCTTCAGCATTGGGGAGAACAGAAAAAATCAAAGGAGAAAAAGAATTCCTTCTTGGAGTGGTGGTATAGATAAGAATCTGATGGCTGACTGCAGAAAGAAGCCAGAACTGTGCAATTATAATTTGCTTCTGTCTTCCTTGCCCAAAAAGAATAATCTATATATTGGAAAGGATAACTAATGGGGACTGATGCCCAAGATACTTAGGGAAAAAATAAGAGAACCTGGCTGACCCAGCTGCATTCGGATCACCTGGCCCAGACCAACCAACTATATCTTAGGCAAGTGAATGAACTGGGGAATGAGACAGCTGAATACCTGTCAGTGATTCTTGAAGGACTGGGGGGAAATGGGAGAAGGGATGGCTAATCTTGTCCTGATTTTCAGAATAAAGGGAAGAAAATAAAATCTTCAAAGTGTGGCCCAGTAAGCTTGACTTTGATTCCTGGTAAAGTTCTAATATTAAAGAACTGATTAATGAATGGTTAGAAAAGGAAGCCATCATCTCAAAGATCCAGCACAACTTTATTTCACTTTCTAGACAATATCATTAACCTGGCAAAGGAGAGCAATAATGCAGATATTGTTACCTAAATTTTGGCAAAGCTTTTCATGTAGTTTCTCATTCTATTCTTGTGGAACAGTTAGAAAGCTATGGGCTAGATGATCAAATAATTAATTGGAAATGGGGCTGGTTGAACAGCTGGACCAAAAAGCAGTCATCATTGGTTTATGATGATTTGGAAAGAAGTCTCCTGTGGAGTTCATAAGGAATTTGTGCTTTGTCCCATAATGTTGGGCAAAAGCAATGACTCGAAGGCAAAATCCCTTCCTCCTTCCTTCCTTCCTTCCCTCCTTCCTTCCTTCCTTCCCTCCTTCCTTCCTTCCTTCCCTCCTTCCTTCCCTCCTTACTTTCTTCTCTCCTTCCCTCCCTCCTTCCTTCTTTCCTTCCTTCCTTTCTTCCCTCCTTCCTTCCTTCCTTCCCTCCTTCCCTCCCTCCTTCCCTCCCTCCCTCCTTCCTTCCTTCCTTCCTTCCTTCCTTCCTTCCTTCCTTCCTTCCTTCCTTCCTTCCTTCCTTCCTTCCTTCCTTCCTTTCTTCCCTCCCTCCCTCCTTCCTTCCTTCCTTCCTTTCTTCCCTCCCTCTCTCCTCCCTTCCTCCATCCTTCCTTCCTTCCTTCCTTCCTTCCTTCCTTCCTTCCTTCCTTCCTTCCTTCCTTCCTTCCTTCCTTCCTTCCTTCCTTCCTTCCCTCCTTTCTTTCATCCCTCCTTTCTTTCATCCCTCCTTTCTTTCTTTCTTTCTTTCTTTCTTTCTTTCTTTCTTTCTTTCTTTCTTTCTTTCTTTCTTTCTTTCTTTCTTTCTTTCTTTCTTTCTTTCTTTCTTTCTTTCTTTCTTTCTTTCTTTCTTTCTTTCTTTCTTTCTTTCTTTCCTCTTCTTTCCTTTCTTCCTTCTTCCCCCCTCCCTTCCTTCCTTCTTTCCTCCCTCCCTTTTTCCTTCCTCCCTCACTTCCCCTCTTCTTTCTTTCACTCCTTCTTTCATTCCTTCTTTTTTACTCTCTTTTAAGAGAGTACAAGAGAATGGGAAGCCCAGTGATAATCAGGATCTGAACAATTAATCTCTGAGATGACATTAGGCCTATTTAGGACTCAGTCCTCCAAACCACTGAAGTGCCATTTAGTACATTAAGAAGTAACTTCATTGAAGGCTCCCAAAGGACCTGCTCTGGCCAATAAGCCTCTGAAGTGCTTCAATGATGGGCTGTCTATAGCAAATGGATGATGATAGAAACAAAGTAATAGGTCTCCTTGCATCCCTTTTTCATTTTCCTGAGATGCTAGTGTTTTGTTAATGGGAATATGTCACCAAGAGCCAAGGGAATAGTGGTACAGATGAGGGGAGAACTCTGCCCATGTATACTGCAAGAACAAGGGCCATCCATGAACTGGTATAAATCAAAGGCCTAATCCTTTTAGAAAATGTGGAAATGAAACCTTTCATCATTGTGATGCAGAGGAGGATGGAGGGGAGAATAAATTATGATAGCTTCAAATTAGTCTGATTTTCCGGTATATATATATATATATATATATATATATATATATATATATATATATATATATATATATATATATATATATATATATATATGTATATATATATATATATATATATATATATATATGTATATATATATATATCCTTTGAAAAGATTTATCATCCAGATTTATCATCCAGAGCCATAACTATTAATATTAACATTTCCTTCTATAATGACCACCACAATTCATACTGGGGACAAATAGCACAAAACACCTCAGTCATCTTTAATTTGGGTTGGGAGGGGATGTTGGAAAGGAAAGATGTTGAAAGAACTCATTCCAGTGCATCAACAACTAGTGTTCTATTTTAGCTAATTATTCTTAAAAACTAGGCTATAGGGTCTGCTATTTCTACTCTGATGATGTTGATGCCTGCTAAGATAAGCACCATTCAAACTCAAGTTTTTTGGTACCCAATCTCAGCTGTCCCAATGTAGTTACCATTTTCTTTTCACCTTCCATGGACTTGGAATGGGAAAAAATTATTTTTTGCTTCCATAATGAAAATGAGTATGAGAACAGAGAGAAAGACTTTGTTAGGCCTCCATTTCATTATCTGTTAAATCCAGGCATTGGAATTGATCTATAATAGTCAATCATTCTGGGCTTTTAGAAAACATTTATACAAAACCAAAACAAACCAAAACCCCAAACAACAGAACAATTGAAATATACCCAGACCTAGAGCTGCTGAAGCACTTTGCTATCCCAACATAGTTGATCCACAAGAGCAAATACCAATTAGTTTTGGTTTATATACCAATATAAATTGGTATATTTATAATACCTAATATTAGGTATTAAATAACTAATTTAACTAAGTAGTTATTAGTTAATAATAAGTTATGTTATAGTTATATAACTATAACTAAGCATGGTTGGAGTTGGGAGGAATCCCCAAAAGGAAGCCCTTTTTGCTTGGAGATCTGTTTATTCTGGTGTTAAGAAAGGGTGGATGGGATATTTCTGATATTTTTTGTCTTAGGGGCCCCATAACTTCCACTCCCCACTTAACAGTATTTTATTTTTTCCAATTACATGTGAAGATACTTTTAAAAATTAACTTTTATAAGATTTTGAATTCCAATTTTTCCCCTCTTTCACTTCTTCTCCAATTTGTCAAGCAATCTGATACCATTGGAATCATACAAAAATATTTCCACATTACTTGTGTCTTGAAAGAAGAATCAGAACAAAAAGGAAAAGCCATGAGAAAGAAAGAAAAGTAAAACTTGTGTGCTTCAATCTTCATTCAGTCTCCATAGTTCTTTCTCTGGATGTGAATAGCATTTTCCATCATGGGTCTATTGGAATTGTATTGCTGAAAAGAGCCAAGTCTATCAAAGTTAATCATCATACAATGTTGTTACTGTGTACAATGTTTTGCTGATTAAGCTCACTCCACAGCAGTTCATGTAAGTCATTCCAGGTTTTTCTAAAATCTATAGGGGCCTCAAATTTAATCTGAAAATGTAGATTTTATTGTTTACTTTTTATTTTAGCCAAGTAAGAGACTGAGAGAAGACTTCAGGTGATTTTGGTCATTTTTCCTCACATTTTTGCACTAGAATTGGGAATAAGTAGTGGAACTTTGGAGTTCATGAATCAGTTTCAACACTTTTAGGAGAGGTGATGGGTCATAGTGATTAGAGACAGCGCTAGCTAGCTTTAGAGACCAGAAACCTGAGTTCAAGTTCTACTTCTGACACGTGACTCTGGGAAAGCCACTGAACTTCTCTGTGCTCAAGCCATCTTGAAGACTCTCAGTCACAGAAGAGATGCCAACCTTCATGAATAGAGGGAGTTTGTTCCTCTAGGAGTTCCCAATGACATCACAGGTCCAGTGACTATTCTGCCCAGAATTGCAATTTTTATGCTAAGCTGAAAGAAGCTCGTTGTCCAGAACATACAGGGATGGCTTTACTATTCATTTTCTTGGTCAGACAATATCTGAATTGCTAGGTTGACTTCTGGATGCTCTATTTTTAGGAAAGACATTGACATTTGTCAGAGGACAGAGGACAGTGACCAAGTCATTGAGAACCCTCAAAACCATGTTATAAAAGAGAAGGAAATGAAAGAATTTAGCTTGGAGAATGGGAGTTCAAAGTGGTAGAAGACTATTATTTTCATAACTGAAGAGCTGTCATATGAAAGAATAATTTCATTTGAAATAACTATAGAATATATAGAATGCTTAAGAGTCTGTATACCCAGACACATACAGAAACTATATGAATATAAGCACAAAATACTCTTTATGGCAATAGAGACCTGAATATTTGGAGAAATAGTTTTTGCTCATGGATAGGTCAAGGCACTATAATAAAAGTGACAATGTTACCTAAATTAATTTTATTATTCAGTGCTATGCCAATCAAATACTTTATTACTTTATTGAGTTAAAAAAATTAATGACAAAATTTTATTTGGAGGAACAAAAGATGAAAAGTCTCAAGGGAAATAATAGAAAAACTGGAAAGGAAGAGAGCCTCATTATCAAGATTTCAAATTATACAGCAAATTATTTTTTAAATTATTTTATAACTGATTAAAAATAGAGAGGAAACAGATTAGCTATACAATATAGAAAAATCAAATAAAACTTGTAGCCTAGTGTTTAATAACCCTGAAGCCATAGTTGCTGAAGTACTTGTTCAATTCAACAAAAAAAAATGCTGGGACATATGGAAAACTATCTGATAGAGTTTAGGTTTAGACTAACACATCACACAATATACCTATTCGGATCCATGAATAAGCTTCAAGTGAATAAATGACTTAGATATACAAGGCCACATCATAAACGAATTAAGGAGGAAGAGATTATCATTCAGATCTATGGAAAGGAAAGACAACAAAGGACAGAGAAGATCACAGCAAATAGAATGGACAATTTTTATAATGCGAAGTTAAAAAGGTTTTGCATAAACAAAATCAATGCACTATAATTAGAAAGGAAACAACTGGAGAAAATTGTGTTTGTAATTTCTCTGATAACTCCTTTCCAAGATATATAAGAAGCTGATTCAAAAAAATAAGAATAAAAAACATTCTTCAATCAATAAATGGACAAAGGATGTGAACATGAAGTTTCAAATTATCAATATCTATGTGAAAAAAGTTATCTAAATCACTGGTAATTAGCATAGTTCTGAGGTTCCATTTCATACCCATAAGATTGACAAAGCTGACAAATGAGGGGAATGACAAATGCTGGAGGGGCTGTGGGAAACAAGTGCTGCACATTAATGAATTATTGATGGAGTCGTGAATTGGTCCAGCCATTCTCAAAAGCAATTTAAAACCTATGCTCCCCAAACTACTAAACTTCGAGTGCCTTTTGACCCAGAAGCACCACTAGGTCTATTTCCCAAGGCCATAAAAGAAAGAGGAAAAGTACCCAAATCTTAGAGCAACTCTTTTTGTTGTTCTAAGAGTGTCTATCAAATAAGTATGGTAAATGAATGTTAATGGGATAATGTTGTACCATAAAATATGACAAAAAGGACAAGATCATACAGACTTGTATGAACTGATGCAGAATGAAATGAGTAGAACCAGAAGAACAATTTATACAATACAACACTGGGAAAACAAACACCTTTGAAAAACTTAAGAAATCTGACCAATATCACAACCAACCACAGTCCCATAGGGATGAAACTACTTCCTCTTGACATGGAGGTGATGGACTCAAGATGCAGGATATGCTTTTTGGACATGATCAATATGGGAAATTATTTTTTGCCTGACCATTCACATTTGTTGTAGGGGTTTATTTTTATTTTATTTCTTATTGGGGACTGTGGGAGAAGGAAGGAACAAAAATAAATATTTATAAATATTTACATAATATTTATAAATATACAAATATTTATAAATACATAATAAATATAAATATTTATAAATATAGAATAAATATAAATATTTATAAAAATGGGACTCTTCTACTGAAAAATCTGTCTCTTCATTGATTATTGAATCAAATATGACCTAGGCATTCAAGGCCTTCCAATCTACCTTCTCATGTATAACTCCCTTCAATTCAATAGAAAGTGTTTATTAAACATCTAGTATACGTAAAGAACTGTGTAAGATGCTAGTGTCACTAATTTAAAATAAAAAAATCATTGTCTTCTGGAGTTTACATTGAATTTGAAAGAAGCAGCACTTATATATTTTAATGTATGAGGCAGTGTGGAGAACTGATCTCAGCCAGGAAGCCCTGGATTCAAATCCCTCTTTGGATTCATTGGCTCTGTGGCGCTTGGCAAATACACACTCTGAGGAATTTTCTAAGAACATAAGGTATAGAGAAGATGCTAACCTGCATGAACAAAGGGAGTTTCTTTACTTGGGAGTTCCTTATACTAGTGAAATCACAGGTCTAGTTTTTTTTGGTCTATACCAATTAGTCTGAACAATTCAAGATAATATGAGAAGGGAAATAGAATTAATAATAAGGGGGATCTGGAAACTTTATGTAGCATATGGGACACTTGAATCTTGAAGGAGGCTAAGGATTCTAAGAGGTTTAAAAGATCTGGATGTAGGAGATAGAATGTGAAGTTCAGGGAACAGTAATCAGTCTGGATGGGTAGCACATGAAGGGAAACAGTACTGATTATGAAACAACAGTCTATAAGAAGACTGTGATGAGATTTAGAAATCACACTAAGTTTATATTTTATTCTAAAGACAATCTGGATCCATGGAAGATCATTGAGCAGAAAGATGGTGGCTAAACTTGGGTTTTATGAAGGCCATTTTGATATGGATGATGGAATACAGAATAGTAAGACTTGAATTGGGGAGATCTATTCAAAGGATATTATAATGGTTTAAGCAAGAGGATGATGAAGGGAAATGGTCATTAAAGAGAGAGAAGGGATCATAGGTGAGAAAGTACATAATCCATCAAACTAAAGTTATCTCCTTACTTCATTCTTGTTCTGTCCTTTCCCACCTCCAAGCCTTTTGCCCATTTTGTTCCTCAGAAACTTCTTTTAACTGCTGAAATCCCTTCTTGTTTTCCATAGCTACCATGAAGGGGCCACCTCTTCCTGGAAGTCTGTTCTTACATCTCAAGTCCTTTCTTTTCCTTTTCCCTCCAGAGAAAGTGATCACACTCTTTTCAAACAGCTCCTTAATAACATTTTGCCTGCGCCCATCTTCTATGCTTCCAGCAGACTTTCTCACTCCTTTTCTCCACCATTATGTGTAAATGCCTTTCCCTTTCCCCTCATACATTACAATTATTTTGAGAGTGAAATCTATATCCGTACATTTCTGCCATGTTGAGTACATAGAATAGTGCCTTGAACCCAAAAGGTGCTTATTGAATGAATTGATGAATGAATGAATGAATGAAATAAGAAGGCTCAATTCCAGGGGGTTTGATCAGGGAAGGAGGAGATGACATTTAAATTGAGAATATTCATGGGAAGGTAAAATAATCTGCTCAGCAAGAACAGATTATTTTGTGGTTTACAAAAATTCTCAAATCAAAACACAATGCTCAGGCTCTTAGTGGGCAGATGGGGGATAATGTGTATGGAGGACTGTATCCCCACATTGCTCTGGTGGTTGACTTTGCTTGGTTATCTTACATGCAAAAAAGTTGAGAACCTCTGCTCTAGAAATATTCCCTATTCATACCAACACAAATCCTAATAGAACCAGCATCTTCTCCAGAAAGACAGAGGAGAATGGTGGCTAGCTAGGGGTGGCTGACCTCCTTAAAAGAATTTCAGACTTTTTGGGTAGGTACAAGTGTGTCTGTTCATGACTGGCTGGCAGGGTGGCTGAGTGAGAGCAGGCAGTCTTTCCAATTCATTTCCATATGCACCATTTAACTTGGGGCTTGCTGAAATGGAAAATGTGCAGAACTAGGCAAGATTAGAATTTTCAAACCGAGCTCATTCATCATCAGAAAACATAATTGTTTTGGGATCAAGGATGGCCCAGCCAGCTGTATAGAGCTTAGGGTCTTAAAGAACTTATTATGAGTTTCAAGTCATTTATCAAATTTAGTGATTTCTCCAATAAAACAACCTGCTTTTTTTGGGTTTCCTTATCAAGGCAATCTGTTTTTTTTTTCATGGAATTAAATGAGAAGAATGAGTATTTTTATAACAATATAAAAGAATCCAGGCAATTTGGTAAGGTGAGTACAGTGCTGGGTTTGAAGTTGGTAAGAGCAGTCTGATGCTGTGTGATCAAGGGTTAAGTTACTTAACCTCTTTGGGCCTCAGTTTCCTACTATGTAAAATGATATTGGCTTAGACAGCTGTAAAGTCCCTTCCAGCTCTGAATTTGTGGCACTGCCTCATCTGCAAAAGCATGAGTTGGAATTTGTATTGGTGGAGGGAATTCACACATGAGGAGTTCCACTATGCACTCAATATCACAGATACTCTTTCCATCCATATATTAGAAAGGTCAGAAAATAGAAAAAAATGGGATTCTGAGCCTGAAGAAACCATCTGAGCTATCAGGAAAAACAAGGAGTTTGGAATTGAAGGATCTGGGTTCAAATTTCATCTCTGCTATTTGCTGCCTCTATGCAGCAAATAAGAGGATTGGAATATGTTAGGATTACGGAATATGTTGGAATATGATTGGGATTGCAAGGTGAGAACTCAGGTTGTCTGGACAGTTCTCTGGCTTGGAGTTCACATTTTTTGGTTCTGGCCTTTAAGGGGAGTTTATCCCTTTGAACTTCTGGGGAGGAGTTTATATGTTTGAGAGGATCAGGTTCATTGGTTGAAGTATTTTTCCCACAAACCCCTGAGTTATCCCATGCCCATTCTCTGGAAGGATAAAAGAAGCAACATTGGGCCTGGAGAAGGAGTCTACTCTAGGCTCTCTACAGGAAGAAGAGTCTGGCCGGGAGATTGAGTTTAGACAGCAGATCTCCTCCCAGAGAGCGATAGGCAGTTTCTGGAGACAACAGAATATTACAGGAATAAGTACTTTCCATAGGTCTCTTCCATCTGTAAATATGTTTTTGTAGAGCCTTCCTGCCTTCCTTCCTTCGTTCCTTCCTTCCTCTCTTTTATTCTCTTCCATTATCTCTTTTCCTTCCTTCCTCTCTTCCATTCTCTTCCATGCTCTCTCTTCTTCCCTCTCTTTCTTCTTTCTCTCCCTCCTTCCTTTCTTTTCAATTTTTTCTCTCTCTCCTCTTCCTCTTCTCCTTCCTTTTTTCCCCCTTCCTTCCTTGATTTCTCCTATCTTTTCTTCCAATATTTTTAAAGCCATCACATATTTAGGAGTTCTGTAGGCTAATGTCATTCTGAGCTATCTAAAACATGATTCTGACTGAAGACAGGAGGACTTCAAGACTACAAAGATTATCCCAAATCTCTGTTCCCTTTGGAATTTCCCTCACTTGGATGGCAGCCACGTTCCCAGGACAGATATCCTGTAATCTTGTTCTTCACTTGAGAGGGACATCAAAAATTTAGTGAGCTATTGCCTGGGGACCATCTGAAGTTTAGCAAGGCTGTTTATGGCATCTTCAACCACTGTGGACCTGCTTGAAAATTTTTGTTAGAGCTCAAGATCTGTGGGAAGCAGCAAATCCCCTTCAGCTGAAGGATGCTCTTTGATCCCACTGAAGTCCAGTTCTAAAGATTAAACAGATTTGCTTAGTGATAAAAAGGTTGTACGATCCCAGCATCTGAGAGTTGGAAGGGACCTCAAGGCCAAGTTGTTCAACACATACCTGAGCCGCAATCATTCCACAGCATCACCAACAGTAGTCACTGCTTGCTTTCACATAGATCTTTGGGGTTTTTGAAGCACTTACATATTATTTCAAATGATCCTTAAGACAACCCTGTGAACTACATGCTCTTAGTACCTCTATTTTATAGATAAAGGAAACTGAAGCTGAGATAAGTTAAGTGACATAGCTAGCAAGTGTCTGAGGAAAGATCTGAACTCAGGTGTCCTTTTTCTGAGTCCAACATTCTATCTACTTTGCCACTTAACCATTTCAAGAAGAATGTATCTGTCTCTAACTTGACCGATTAAGCCTAAAATTGCATCTTTTTTACCACTACACCTGTCAGATTGGCTAGAATGACAGGGAAAGATAATGCGGAATG
The DNA here is from genome assembly GCF_048593235.1 of Sminthopsis crassicaudata. Taxonomy (NCBI): domain Eukaryota; kingdom Metazoa; phylum Chordata; class Mammalia; order Dasyuromorphia; family Dasyuridae; genus Sminthopsis; species Sminthopsis crassicaudata. Next base: position 737,464,423 of record NC_133617.1, on the reverse strand, counting down.
TTGGAGGGAATGTGGGAAAACTGGGACACTGATACATTGTTGGTGGAATTGTGAATACATCCAGCCATTCTGGAGAATGATTTGGAACTATGCTCAAAAAGTTATTAAACTGTGCATACTCTTTGATCCAGTGGTATTACTACTGGGCTTATATCCCAAAGAGATTTTAAAGAAGGGAAAGGGACCTGTATGTGCAAGAATGTTTGTGGTAGCCTTCTTTGTAGTGGCCAGAAACTGGAAATGGAGTGTATGCCCAACAATTGGAGAATGGATGACTAAATTGTGGTATATGAATATTATGGAATATTATTGTTCTGTAAGAAATGATCAACATGATGATTTCAGAAAGGCCTGGATAGACTTACACGAACTGATGCTGAATGAAATGATAATAAAATAAAATAAAATTGCATCTTTTATAATTTCCATCCCTTTGCTCCCAGCTCTGTTCTCTTGGGGCAAGGCAATGGGGAACATTAAAAGCCTCTTATTATAACTCACTCTTCTGACATTCGCATGGGGTATGTGAGGCTGGCCAGGGAGAGGAGTAGTTACTTGTTGGCCAGAGGTCCCCACCCATCATCCCTGTTGAACTCATATACAGTTTGCAGAGATAAAGCAGTTTCATTCTTTATTTCTATTGGTTTTAGACCTTTCTATCTATCACCAATGTATCTACCCATCCATCTGTCCATCTATTTATTTATCCACCCATCCATCCATCTATCTATTTATCTATCTATCCATCTATCTATCTGTCTGTGTATCCATCTGTCTGTCTATGTATCTATCATCCATCCATCCATCTATCTATCTGTCTGTCTCTGTCTGTCCATCCATCTGTCCATCTGTCTCTCTATATATCTATTTATCCATCCACCCATCTATTTATCTATCTATATGTCTATCTATCTATCATCTACTTTCCTATAAAAATCTGTAGGAATATAATATATAATAATATAAAGTTACCTCAGCTCTATTTTGTATGCTATCATCTTCGTGTGTTTGGAATTGCATGTTTCTTCTTCAGAATTCAAGATCTTTGAAAAGATTTTGAAAAGAATTCGTGTCCTCTCGACTCCAGGGCCAATGCTCTATCTACTGTGCCCACCTGTGTGCCCAACTACTGGTTGTATTTAACAGTTTTAGGAACAAGGGCCCCAATTTTTTTTACCATCTTCCATATTTCTCATATGTTCTTCCCATGTCTTCCAAACCCAATGACATCATACAGACAGATAATGTTACCAAGTGCTTCACGTCACCCTTGCTCATCTGTCCATCATTACAAAAGGCTCCTCTGTACAAGGCCCCCTGTGTCCTATGTCCGGCTTCCCCAACCAACCTTCACACACTTTCCAAGCTAGCCTTTCTTACAACTGAACATGAGCACATCTGTCCTCTGCTCAGAATACTTCAAGGGCTCCCCAGAGCCCACAGAAAAAAATCCAGAAACACCGAAATTCTGTGAATTGGGCAAGAATTGCAGCAGTACAAATAGAAAGAACAAATAGAAAATCTGAACTGAGTGATAATAAAATTATTTCAATAATAGTAATTAACATTTATCAAGCATTTAAAGGTTATGTAAGATTGCTAGGTAGCACAGTAGATAGAGCACCAGCCTTGAATTCAGGAGGATCTGAGTTCAAATCTGGTCTCAGACACTTAATACTTCCTAGCTGTGTGACCCTGGGCAAGTCACTTAACCCCAGCCTCAGGGAAAAAAAAAGGTTATATAAGATTGATGTACTTTAATCTCATTTTATTCCCCCCCCCCAGAATTAGGTGCTATCATAATCCCAATTTTACAGATGAGTAAACCAAGGCAGAGAGATTCTGTGATTTATACAGGGTCACTTAGAAAGTGTCTGGAGCAGGATTTGAATTCATAACTCTCTTTCCTGTACCTCCTCACTGACTCAAGTTTGTTTCTTGAAAAAGAAAGATGAAAATGTATCCCTTTTCCTTCTTTGTGGGATAAGGAACATGGCATCGACTGACTGGCTCCATTGATGTGATGACTTGGATTTGCTGAACTTTAAAAAAAATTAATCTTTTTATCCTTCATTATAAAGGATGACTGCCTAGGTAGGAAAGAGGGCAGAATATACTGGGAAATGAAGGTGATATAAAAACAAAAGATATTAGATTCTCTTTGGCCCGACATTGAAGGTCTTGCCCACTCTTGCCCCATTGGGCTTTATTTGACACTTTCCCCTTTATGTATTTTGTATTCTGGTTCATCTGAAAAATTCAATTACTCCTTCCATTCAATACTCCATCGTCTACTTTCCTGTTTTCATATCGGCTTATTCCCTGAGCCTGGAATGCACTGTGTCCTTGTCTCTGACCATTAGATTCCTTAGCTTTCCTTAACTCTCAATTTAGTTGCCCCTCTTCCATGAAGTCTTCCTTGATTGAATTAAATAAAGGCATGCTCTTTCTTCTGAAATGTTGTTAGATTGTTGTGTTTGTGCCTCTCTTTTGCATCCCTTAAGCCCTACCTTGTCATAGATCTATTTGTATATAAATTCTATCCCTGTTTGGACTGTAACTTTGGTAAGGACATGAACTTTATCCCTTGAAAATTCTCAGTCCAGTGTTATACAGTGGGGAGGGGCAGATGTTTACCACTTGTTTCTTGATTTGAATTAAATCTTATAGAAATTAGTTCCAGGCAATGGGAGCAGTCATCTGGGTACTGACTGGTACAATGCCCACTCTGTGTTCTTAGAAGCCTTAGACATGACAGCAAAAATCTACTGTTTTGATGTGTTTGGGAATTTTAGAAGTGCCTGCAGTGAATGAAAAAGGGAGTCTTGGATTCTAGAAAGACTTAATGGATAATGGACTATGAATTGCTGGATGAATGGGCTCCATCCACTGGAGATGGCTGGACAAATCGCAGCACATGAGTGCAACAGAATATTGTGCAAAAAGAAGTGACCAGCATGAGAAATTCATAGAAACTTGGGAAAACCTCTATGAACTTGATGCAGAATGAAATGAGCAGAGCCAGGACTCAGCATACACAAGAGTCATGATAACATAAATGAAAAGAATGCAAGAAGAATGGCCAGAAGAAAACTGGCTCTAGAACCGGAGGTCCTGGACGCAAAACCCAATCCCATTTGAGTGAATTTGAGCAATTTACTTAACCTCCAAAGCCCTTAGTCTCCTCATCTGTGAAATGGAAGGCTGGACCAGATGCCTTCCAGTTCTAAGTTATGAGCTAATAAATTGTAATGATCAGCCTTGGTTCTGGAAGTCAGGTAATGGAGAGATGAGAGAGAATGAGGGGCAGAAGGCTGTACATGGTGTCAGATGAGGTCATTGGATGGCTTATTTTTTGGTTTGTTTGTTTTTCCTTATTATGAGGAAGGGTTCACTGCCAATGCGCTGGAGATGAGGCGCTACTCCTATGTCTGGAAATAATGATGCTGTAAAAACCAATGGCATCAATGGAGCTTATTATAGAAAAACAAACGGATGGTCCATTAGCGTCATTAAGATCAAATCAATGTTTGGCCTGGATGGAGACAGGCCATTCGCTCAGTTGTTTGTCCCTAGACGTCACAAAGAAATCAGTTTATGTTGCTGATTTTGGAAAGAACAGACGTCCAAAGGAGAAATTGAATTAAATTCAAGGACACAGGCTATTTCCCTCTGCCCTTTTAACTAGGCAATATAATGTTCTTCCAGGACAGATAAATCCTTAGGAAGTTTGGAGTCTGAAGACCTGGCTTGTGGCTATTGTTGTTCAGTTACTCTTCCTGACTTTTCCTGATCCCATTTGGGATTTTCTTTTTCTTTTCTTTTTTTTTTTTCTCCATTTGGGATTTTCTTGACAAAGGTATTAGAATGATTTGCTATTTCCTTCTCCAGTTCATTTTGCAGATGAGGAAACTGAGGCACACAGGGTAAAGTGACCAGCCCAGGGTTATATAGCTAGGAAGTGTCTAACGCCTCATGTGAACTCACAATTTGAACTTCCTGACTTTGGCTCCAGCTTTGTCATGAGCTTCTCTCCTTGCTCTGCTTAGCTGAATAACACCGGGAAAGTCACATAACTTCTGACTGTGCATCTTCATTTGGATCACTGGACATGAGCTGAAAGGACCCTCAGACATCATGTCATCCAACTTTCCCATTTTGCCAAGAAGGGGGGCGGAATCAAGTTTCAATGATTTTTCTCGAGGTTCCACCAGCGTTGAGTAGCAGACTTGCAATTTGGAATGCAAGCCTCCGAGCTCCAAATCTAGTCTTCCTAAAGCACAAGTCTGATGCTATCACTCCCCTACTCAACAAGTTACAGTGGCTCCCTAGTGCCTCTAGGATCAACTATAAAGTTCTCTCCTCAATATTTAAAGCCTCCCTAGTATAGCTCCAGTCTACCATTCCCATACTGTACAGGCTCATCCAAGAGTCTTAGTGCTTAAGGAAAGTAAAGCTGAAAACTTTCACCAAAACTCTGGCTATTCCAACAAAATTGGTTTCTCTCTTTTTCTTACTTGTTCACTCATTTCCTAACTTCTGGCTGTCCCCTATGACTGAGAGACACCTCCTTCTTCCTTCCTCCAAAACTCAACTGAAGTTCTGTGTTCCACATCTTTATTCCTTCTCCCTTGGCCCCAGCTGACAGTGTGTCCACCCCAGCTCCAATTCCCTTGCATTTGTTATATGTTTGCTTATTGAATGTAAGTTTCTTGAGGGCAAGTGTTTCTTTTGTCCCCATATTCCCATATTGGTGTCTCATACACTTAGGTGCTTCCTATAATACTTGTTGATTGCTTATTCTATCCCACTGCAGCCTCTGCTTTTTCTTTTATAGTATACAGATCCACTTTTTTTTTATTTCATCAATGTGGGGAAGGAGCTGTGTATAGGGGAGTTCCCAGTTTAATCTATTATTTAATAGACACATCCTAAAGAATCATCTGGGATTTCAAGAGGCATATTGCCATTGTGCGTTAGAAAGAAGATTTGAATCCAGTCTTCCTGGCTCTATTTCCAGCCTTCTATCCGTTATTGCCATTATATAACACTGCATTCATGCTAATATGTGAAATTGGTAAAAATTGTGAAACTGATAAAATATTTTAAATTAGTAAAATGTGAAATTGGTAAAATTGTGAAACTGGTCGAAATTGTGAAATTGATAAAAATTGTGGAATTGGTGAAAATTGTGACACCAATAAAATTGGGAAATTGGTAACAATTGTGAAACTGGTAAAACTGTGAAATTGGTCAAATTATGAAATTGGTCAAAATTATGAAACTGTTACCAATCCCTCTATTTTTTGTCCACCTGCATTTTTGATTTCCTTCACAGTTAATTGGCCACTATTTCAAAGTCTAGTTCTTTTTATACAGCAAAATAACTGTATGGACATGTATACATATACTGTATTTAACATATACTTTAACATATTTAACATGCATTGGTCAACTTGCCATCTGGGGGGAAGGAGGGGAAAAATTGGAATAAAAGGTTTTGCAATTGTCAATGCTGAAAAATTACCCATGCATATATCTTGTAAATAAAAAGCTATAATAAAATTATGAAATTGGTCAAAAATATGAAATTGATAAAATGTGGAATTGGTGAAAATTGTGAAACCAATAAAATTGGAAAATTGGTAATCAGTGAAACTGGTCAAATTGTGAAACTGGTCAAAATTGCGAAATTGGTCAAAACAATGAAATTGACAAAACTGTGAAATTGATAAAAATTGTGGAATTGGTGAAAATTGTGAAACCAATAAAATTGGGAAATTGGTAACAATTGTGAAACTGGTCAAAAGATGAAATTGATAAAAACCATGCTATTGATAAAAATTGTGGAATTGGTGAAAATTGTGAGACCAATAAAATTGGGAAATTGGTAACAATTGTGAAACTGGTCAAATTGTGAAACTGGTCAAAAAGATGAAATTGATAAAACTGCTATTGATAAAAATTGTGAAATTGGTCAAATTATGAAATTGACTGACATCTGCTTAGTACTTTGAGGTTCACAAACATTCTCATTTGCTCTTCATGATCTCTGTTTTATAGCAGCTGGGAAGTTACTGAGGAGGAGAAAGTGATTTGCCCAGGATGATACAGCTAGTCAGTGACTAAGCGTCTAGGTCTGCTATACTCACGTATCTCTCAGGGATGGGCTTTGGAAAGCATAAACCAGAAAATCCGAGGTAGGCTGTTTCAAGATTTGGGTGGTTCCCTCTCCCTTCCTAAGAAGTCACAAATTCTCTTAAATCTGCCCTTTAGAAAATGGTGTAGGGAGTCCCTGCCTACGACTTGCAGAATCCTGAGCTTTGCACATACATAGTCTGGCATTCCATAAACGCAGGCAATGGTCCATTGTTCCCAGTGGTGTGTCTCAGCAGTAGTGTGTCTAGTGAGTCTGGGGATTGGGAAGGATAAGTGGTTTTGAGACTGTTAATAGATCCAAAAGAAGAAAGGCATGCGGAATGTCTGATGGGGGAGAATGTCCCTGGCTAGTCATATTTCCTGGCAAAAAGCTTGCTGCCAGTAACTTGTTCAGGGTTTCCTTCATCATCTGCCCCACCCCACTCTAGCCTCCACTTCTCCAGCTGCTTGTTCTTTCCCCCCTCTCTCAATCGGTCTGGACATTTCTCTTTGAGAATGAGAATGGACATTAGGAGACATGGGGAATAGCTGGAGATGCTGCTTCAAGAGAATGTGAAAGAAGTAGTGCATTCAGCTTGGGGGGAAGCAGAAAAAGTCCATGGGGTTTTATCTAAGCAACAGCTCATTTCTATAAGCTCTTTAGAGTTTAGGATTATAGGTGAAACTAGAGTTAGAATGGACCTTCAAGGTTATTTCTTCAACCTACTTAGTTTACAGATGAGGAAACTGAGGACGAATGAAATGATTTATGCAAAGTCCCACATGGTAAATGACAGCTGCAAATGCATCGAACTCTGACCCAGATTCCCAGCTCTTCTCACCTGCACTTCAAAGCATCCCTTTGCACCTCACTTCCCTGTACAAAATCTTTTCCTCAAGGCAACTTGGAGGTATATATCAGAAGTGTTAGTCTTGCCCCCATTATACAGTTAAGGAGGCTAAGGCACAGTGGAATTGAGTTACTAGAGATCCTTTCAGACAGGCATAGTGCTCCCTCCACATGTTACTTCTCAAAGGTAAACATTTTCTTTTTGTGTTACCCCCTCCCACTTCTGATTGGATGACCACCCCAGATCCCAGTTAGAGAAATAATGTGGTAGATGGAGACAATGCTTTGGAGGCAAAAGATCTGGATTTGAATCTTTGCTCTGGAATAGCTGATAAATCTTTTTTTTTTTCATTTCAGTTTTAGGCTTCTGGGGTCTTAGGAAGTCACCTCACTTTCTGAGTCTCAGGTCTCTTTAAGACTCTCTTATTTGCTAAGTGGGAAGATTTCCCACAGCCAGGAAATTTCCTTCAAGAGATGCTGTGAGTTCCCAACAAGATGCAGTGAGATGAAAATCCTTTTGAAAGGATTCTCTTTAAAGGGAGATGTGATTTATTGGAAGGAGCAGTCCTGGATCTGGCGAGATCCTGAAGCATGGCCAGGACGAGCTGTTCTGACTTTGAACTTGGGCTTTGGATGGCTTCTCTCCCTTCTCCTTTGCCCTTACTGCCTGGTACATGAGACCTTCCGGGATGTAGCTGCAGCCTTTCTCTCCAGCCTTATCTTTCATTACCCCCTTCCCCACAGAGGTTTCCTTCCCACACTGGATTACAAGTAACTCCTTAAACTTGGCCCCTATCTCCAGCACTCCCTGTAGGCTGTGCTTTGGACTAGATATGCACCTCAGTCTTTTTAGCTTTCTTTTAGGCTCAGCTCAGGTGCTTTCTATAGGAAACGTTTCCATTTACTTTGGATTTCTCTCTTCTCAAATGACTAAGCCTTCACTTCTCTGTGTCTATGCTGTGACCATCAGGCTCCTTGGAGGCAGAAAACTCTTCTTCATTGGATATCCCCTCCAAACTGCCTTGTAGTCAATGTATATATTATACATATACCTTAATAGTACAAATTATCTTCTTTATCAGAATGTAAGCTTCTTGAGGGCAGAGACTGCCTCACTTTTGTCTCCATTTCCCATGTCTCCTTACTCAGTATTCTCTGAATTTGCAGATGGAATGGAGATGATCTAATGGCTTCCCTATGTGAAGAGGGATGCAGATGGTGCTTGGGGTGAAAAAGGAGACTTGGGTTAATGGTGGGGGGAGCCATGAAAGAAGATCATAGGATCTTAGTTTTAGAGATGGAAGGAAGCTTGGAGATAACTTAATGGATTTCACAAATTCTTTTTTTTACAGATGAGGAAACTGAGACATAGAGAAGTTAGTCCACCTTCCCAAGATCACAAGCCATTACCCAAGCCAGATATTGAGAGGAGATTAATTTTTTTCTCTCATTTCATTCACTTGAAGCTGTCTTGAGAATCTGGCTTGGGGCCACTGGGTGCCCTCATTTATTCTCCACAAGCCTGAATCCTTCAGGGAGACAGAGCCCAGAGAGTTTGACTTGAAAGGCTGAAAGTGTTCCCTGCGTGGGAGGGGGAAGTTTCTCCTCCCCACAGGAGGCCTTTTCACCCTTGAGTTGAAAAGGAAGCTGGAGGATGGGATGGCATGCAGGCCGGGGTCCCAGGAATTCCATTCTCTGGGCCAGCATGGCTGGCTCCTTGTTCCCTTCGCAGCATGAAACAGGAGGGACAGTGCCAGCAGCCCCAGGAGCCAGTAAGCTGGTGATCAGGGTTTAAGGAAGGAGCTGGCCTGAGGATTTCAGCAATAATCCCAAGTGTCTGCATTATCCCTGCCCCCTCTGCTTGCCCCTTTAGCCCAAGGACTGGCTCTCTGCTTGGATCCTTCAGCCTCCAGAACCTCAGGGGACAACCAACAATTGAGTCCTTAAAGTTAACTGCCCTTGACCCACCGTCAAGGTGAGAGTCTGGCCCTTCTGAGCAAACCCATGGAGCTCGTGGGCTAGAGGAACAGAAGGCTGGACCTGGAGGAGACCATCTGGTCCAGCTGCTTCACTTTCCAGAAGAGGAAAGTTTGTACCAGAAAAGGGTAAGTGACAGAAGTATCAGAGCAGGGACCAGAGGAAGTTCTGAACTTGGATGACTCAACATACTAGTTTTTTGTGACCTTGAACAAATTACTTAATCTCTCCCAGCCTTAATTTCTTTATCTGTAAAATGGGAATAATAATAGCATCTACTTCATAAAAGTGTCATGAGGAACTAATGAGTTAGCCTATATAAAGAATTTATAACCTTTAAAAATATATATTTGCTAATTATCACCTCCACAGTCATCATGGTTATCATCATCATCACCATCATCATCAATAATAATGATAAACTAGATTTTAAAAAACTTCTCATCCACTGTTTTTTCCATTGTGAGTGCCTTCCCTCTGAAATAATCCCCATTTACTGTGAATGTATACATGTCTATCTGTCTCTATCCATCTATCTATCCATCCTTCCACTTCCATCCATCCATTTATCTATTCATCTGTCCATATACCATCTGCCTATCCACCTCTCTCTCTCTCTCTCTCTGTCTGTCTCTGTCTCTCTGTCTCTCTTTCTCTCTCTCTCTCTCTCTCTCTCTCTCTCTCTCTCTCTCTCTCTCTCTCTCTCTCTGTCTCTCTCTGTCTCTCTCTCTCTCTCTCCATCTCTCTCTCTCTCTCTCTCTCTCTCTCTCTCTCTCTCTCTCTCTCTCTCTCTCTCTCTCTCTCTCTCCATCTCTGTCTCTCTATCTCTGTCTCTGTCTCTCCCTCTCTTCCTCCCCCCCTCTCTCTGTCTCTCTCTCCCTTTCTCCATCCATAGGTTCATATGTCTATTCATCAACCCATCCATCTATTCATCTATTTATCCAAATCTCTTTCCAATTGTCTAATTTGAACAACAAATAGGCTATTGGGCATGATGACAGAAAGACCTGAGCCTCAGATACTTACTAGATGTGTGATCTTAGGCAAGTCACTTAACCTCTATTTGCCTGTAAAATGGGATTAACAACACAATCAACCTTGCAGGATTGTTGTGAGGATCAAATGAGATAATATTTGTAAAGTACTTAGAACTGTATCTGGCACACAGTAGGTGCTAAATAAATGTTCTCTTTCTTATCCATCTCTATAGATAGATAATTTACATGCATATATATATATATATATGTATATGTAAATTGTCTCTCCCATTAGAGAGGGAAACTGAGGCATATAGAAGAAAGGGAAAGGAAGGGATAACATTTATATGGTGCCTACTAAATGCCAGGCTCTATGCTAAGTGCTTTTCACAAATATCTCGTTTGGTCCTCACAATAATCCCAGGAATTAGGTGCTATTAATCTCCCCATTTACAGTTGAGGAAACTGAGGCAAACAGAGGTATGATGAGAGTCACACTGTTAGTAGGTGTCTGAGGCCAAATTTGACCTCACATCTTTCTGTCTTTAAGTGTAGCCCCTGAAACAGCACACCATGTTGCTTCACTCTACCCTATCAAAAGAAGCTGCCCGGCATCTGCTTTGGATGCCAAGGAACAAAGCAGCTCCAAGCCTCTAATACTCCCAATAATAGCTAACATTTGTATGTGCCAGGCACTTACTATGTGCCAGGCACTGTGCTGAACATTCATTGCTCCTCACAACAATCCTGGGAATGAAGTGCTATAATTATCCCCAATTTACTGATATGGCAGAGGCTAAGGGACTTTTGCAAGTCACAGATGGTAAGTGTCTGAGGCTGGATTTGAATTCAGATCTTCTTGGCTCCCAGACCCAGCACTCTCTTCACTGTGTCACCTTCCTTTGCTTCCCGAGTCCCCAGCTAATTCATGGCAAGGCATTTCTGACAACATCAGCCCCACAGTGGTTTCCTCATCGACTCCAGACAATCTGGAGAAAGTTCTGGATGAGTACAAACAGAGGAAATTACTGATCCTGGACAGCCTCCCAATGTCCTGCCCATGGCTCCATATTATCAATTGCCTCCAGCATTCCCCCAGGTCGAGGCTAACTGAAAAGTGCCCAGGATAATAATGAGCATTTGTGTAGTGCTAGAAAGCTTTATGAATCACTTTGCATATGATCTTTACAACAATCCTCTGAGGTAGGTTTTAATATCATCCCCATTTTACAGATGGGACTAAGGTAGAAACAGGACAAGTGATTTTCACTGAAGAATACAACTAACGAGTATCTGAGCTGGAATTGGAACTCGGAACTTCTTGATCCAACACTCTTTATCTACTATACCAACCAGCTAAGAGGGGGAAAAGAAATCTGGGTCTCTTACCCAATATTTACAATAGCACATAATTACAATAATACAAAAATTACAATTTACATGGGACTTGAAGATTTGCACCTTGAATAGGTTATCTTATTGGATATCTTGGACATTACAAGTTTTATGGCGACCCTGATCAAATTACTTAATCTCTCCCAGCCTTAGTTTCTTTATCTGTAAAATGGGAATAATAATAGCATCTACTTGATATTAGAGTCCTCATTTTACAGATGTGGAAACTGAGACTTGGGGAAAGTTACAAACTGATAAATGTCTGAGTAGGAATTTGAATCTCCCTAATTCTGCATCCTCGTTGCTGACGTCCCTCCCTCCTGGGAGACCAGAAGGTCTATTCCAACATGTCCCTTATCCCCTCACCCCCCTCCCATCAAAACTCCCCAGATTTGGATCCTAAGACCAAAGGAGTCCTTTGCATGTTCCAAGGATTCAGAGACCCTCTGCTTCCACCCCCACTTTGTAAAGGAGAAAGCTGGTCAAGAGCTGAGAAATGACTCTGCCAGAATCACAGAGCCCGCTCCGGGATGGTTTCAATCACACAGTCAGGTGGTAGGGGAGTGGGGAGATGCGAGGGAGAGGGAGATGCGAGGGAGCAGGGAAATGAGAGGGAGAGGGAGATAAGAGGGAGGGGGAGATGAGAGGGAGAGGGAGATGCGAGGGAGAGGGAGATGCAAGGGAGCAGGCTGCCTACCTTTTTCCCATGAGTTGCTCCCATGGCATGGGGGCTGGCCCACCCGCGCACCGGCGTCCCCCCCAGGCTTCTCCTTCTGCTCCTGCGGGAGGAAGGGGGCTCCGGACGGGCCTCTGGCTGGAGGCAGCTGGGGTCCACTGGAGCCTTCGAGGCGGAGGCTGCATCCACGGCCAGGAGAGCCGGGTCCCGGGGACAGGCTGGCTGCCAGCCCTGACCTCCCGCAGCCAGGCTTTCAGAGGCGAGCAGCAGGAACTTTTCCTGGGATTGAGCTGACCACTGAACACTCGCTCATCTCCCTCTCCCCGGGTCCGCCTCCAATGGGGCTCAGCCTCGGCTCAGCCCAGACGCGGCTTTCCGAGATGCTCTAACCTTTAAGCCCATCTCCCCGCTGCGAAGGGACTTAGGATAATTGCTCTTGACAAAGCGGGACGCCAGAGGCGGCTGGGCCGGCCCCGGAGAAATCCCCCAAGCCGCCTCGGACCCTGAGCCGATTTCCGCCTCTGGAATGTCTTGGCTCAGGCCCAGCGGCATTCCTGGATGGGGAGTGGGGGGGGAGGAGGGAGGACTGTTAGCACTTGGTCTATTGAGGTTATTTCTCTGGTCCTAGAGAGGGCCCAGGATGAGCACCTGGGGGAAAACAAGTCAGCCCGGAGCCAGAAAGCTCAGGCTTTGGGCCGGTGACCTCAGAGACTGGCCAGCCCACAGACTTCTGGGCGGCCTCGTCACTGCCCAACAGACACCGTCCTGAACAATGAGGTTACATAACGGGCTGCTTGTGGTGGGGCTCCCACCGGGAACCAGCCCGCTCGGGAGGAGATGGGGAGGAGAAGGGAGGGGGGGAAGAAGAGGAGGAGGGGGGGGAGAAGAGAAAAGGGAGAAAGAGAAGGAGGAAGAAGAGGAGGAAAAGGAAGGGGGAACAGGAGGAGAAGAAAGAGAAAGAGGAGGGGGGAAGAGGAGGAAGGGGAGAAAGAGGAAGAGAAGGAGGAGGAGGGAAGAGGAGGAAGGGGGAGAAGAGGATGGGGGAGAAAAGAGGAGGAGGAGAAGGAAGGGGGAATAGGAGGAGGAGGAAGAAGAGATGGAGGAAGAGGAGGGGAAAAGAGGAAGAGGAAGAAGAGGAGCATGGGGAAGAAGAGGTGGGGGAGAAAGAGGAGGAAGAGAAGGAAGTGGGGCACAGGAGGAGGAGGAAGAAGAGAAAGAGGAGGGAGGAAGAGTAGGAGAGAGGAGAAAAAGGAAGAGGAAGAGAAGGAGAAGGAAGGGGGAATAGGAAGAGAGAAGCAAGAGGAGGGGGAAGAGGAAGAAGAGGGGGAAGAGGAGGAGGAGGAAGAGAAGGAGGAGAAAGAAAAGGGAAAAGGAGGAGGAGGAAAAGTGAAGAGGAGGAAGGAGGAAAGAGGAGGAGGGGGAGAGGGAGGGGGAGAAGAGCGACTGTTTAAGGCCTCTGGGGCAGCATGGCCATTCAGGAATGCAAGACCCAGTCAAGAAGGCCTCATTAATAATTGATCCTTTAAGATCATCCACTTCTCAGAGTGTAGAAACCTAATGCATCTCTAATCACTAATTCAAAGGGCAATGGGGGTGGGGCCCTGGGCTGGAGAGGCCCAGATTCATAAATCCCTTCTCTTCAGTCCTGCCAAGTCCTCGGTCCTCCGCCCACCCTTCCTCATATCACCAGCCCTTGTCACGCCCTCCTGAGTCCGGCTCTGCTCCAGCTGTGGCTAACCTGCTGGCCATTTTCTGAATGGGACTCCTGCTCCCCAGGCTGGGGAAGCTCTGCCTCTCCTAGCCTCCCATTCACACATGGCCCCCCTCTCTCCTAGCAAGCTTTCCCTGATTTTCTTAACCCTCCATCTTTCTGATCTCACTGACACCAGTTCTCTTCCTTCAACTTGCTTTGCATTTCCCCCTCCTGATTCATTGACATCAACAGCTCAATTCTCACAGATTTGGGATGGAAGGAACCTCAGTTCAGGGCCAGTTCAGCCCTTTCTTTACAGAGGAGGAAACTGAGGCTCACAGATGGAAAGTGTCTTATTTTAGGTCACATGGGAAATATGTGGCAGAGAGGATATTTGAACCCAGATCCACTGAGCCCAGCACCAGGATGCTTCCTCTATGGGAGCGCTTTCTTGAAATGATCACTGAACTAGGATTATAGAAATGGAGATGTTTAGTCTTGGCTCTGTCACTGAATTTGGGCCATCATTTAATTTTTCTAATCTTAATTTTTCTCTCTATAAAATAAAAGATCTGGGGGAGGTGGCCAATGAGATTCATTCCAGCGTGAAATCTGGGGTTCTGGGATGCTGTTGGGAGTCAGTGCAAAGTCTGGTCTCACACGGAGTTTGGATAGTTGGGGGAAGAAGGGATCATGGGATTAGGGGGGAAGGCAGGAAAAGTATGGGGATCTTCTCCTTGGGAAATCCTACGTTCAGAGCCATTTCTGGGCTTTGTGAATTGCATTGCTGGGAGAGCTTACAGGGGAACTCCTTCTGCCAATCCATATATGGTTGCAGAAATTGGGCAACTATAGAATTTCCTCTTAGGCTCATGGGTGTAGAGCTGAAAGGAATCTTAGAGGTCCTGAAGTCTGACCCCTTCATCTTACAGATGAGGAAACTGAGGCACAGAGAATTTAAGTGACATGCTCAAGATCACATAACTAGTAACTAGACACTGAGTCTGCAAACTAACATTTCTTAAATATCTACTATGTGTCAGAGAGTGTGCTGAGCTTTAGGTAGGATTTGAATCCTGGACTCGTAGACTCCAAGTTGTAATGAGTATCCCACAGAGAAGATGCAGGGAGATAGTAAGACAGAAGGGTGAGATACTTGGGAAAACACTGGAATAAAAGCCCTGCATATAAAGAGCCCCTCTCTTGTCCCAACCATGCTCCCTTTCTGCCCCTTCAGTATATGATGATTCACTTTGGGCACAAGTTTCTGCTTCCCTTGAATGATAACAATAATGATAATGCAGATGGTTATGATGATGTCTCAGCAGTCGCCATAAAAATGCCATATGTTGATGGGGAAGATCTAAGTCCTTTGGGCATCTCCTCTAATTGTGGCCTTGGCTTAAATTGGGTGGTTAGGGTGGGGAGGAGGGAGGTTAGTAAGAGAGACTTGAATTTTTTGCATTTATAAATCACTTGGACTCCAAGTTTGAGACCTAGAATTTGGTCAGGAACCGTAGAGAAAGAGCTGAAAGGGACACAGAATCTAACTCCACTATTTTATAGCTAAGGAAGCTGAAATTCAGAGAGGTGAATCATAGTAAAAGCTAGTCTTTATATGGTACTTTACAAATAATTGTCTCATTTCATCCTCGTGACAACCCTGGAAAGTAGGTGCTCTCTCTCTCTCTCTCTCTCTCTCTCTCTCTCTCTCTCTCTCTCTCTCTCTCACATTCTCTCTCTCTCTCTCTCTCTCTCTCTCTGTCTCTCTCTCTCTCTCTCACATTCTCTCTCTCTCTCTCTGTCTCTCTCTGTCTCTCTCTCCTCTATCTGTCTATCTGTCTGTCTGTCTCTATCTGTCTGTCTGTCTGTCTCTCCATCTCCTCCTCCTCTCTCTCTCCCCTCCCCTCTCTGTCTCTCTGTCTCTGTCTCTCTCTGTCTCTCTGTCTCTCTGTCTCTGTCTGTCTCTGTCTCTGTCTGTCTCTGTCTGTCTCTGTCTGTCTCTGTCTCTGTCTCTCTCTCTGTCTCTCTCTCTCTCTCTCTGTCTCTCTCTCTCTCTCTCACATTCTCTCTCTCTCTCTGTCTCTCTCTGTCTCTCTCTCCTCTATCTGTCTATCTGTCTGTCTGTCTGTCTCTGTCTGTCTGTCTCTCTCTCCATCTCCTCCTCCTCTCTCTCTCCCCTCCCCTCTCTGTCTCTCTGTCTCTGTCTCTCTCTGTCTCTCTGTCTCTCTCTGTCTCTCTGTCTCTCTGTCTCTGTCTGTCTCTGTCTCTGTCTGTCTCTGTCTGTCTCTGTCTGTCTCTGTCTCTGTCTCTCTCTCTGTCTCTCTCTTTCTGTCTCTCTGTCTCTCTCTGTCTCTGTCTCTGCCTCTCTGTCTCTCTCTCTCCTCTCTCTGTCTATCTGTCTGTCTGTCTGTCTCTCTCTATATACATATCCATATATATATAATAATAATATGCCTCTTCCAGTAGCAATGGTAGTGGTGATTTGAATATTGTTCTCAGAGCAAGAACAAGTTAGAAAGGTTGGGTGGGGCTATGAGGTAGGCAGAGGGGAAGATGGTGTCCTGTTGGGTAGCTGAATGGGAAGTGACAAAAATGAAGAACTAGCAGCCAATAGAAAGTGTAGGATTTGGAGTCCAGGTTTGAGTTATGACTTTCTCCCTCAATTTTCATGTGACCTTGAACAAATCTTTGTTTTTTATTAGGATAAAAATAATGAGGACAATGGTAACTCTTGTTTCTATAATTCCCTTTCCTTTTCCCTTTTCTTTCCCTTTCTCTTTCCTCTTCTCTCCCTTCTCTTTTCCTCTCGTCTCTTCTTTTTTCCTTTCCTCATCCCTCTCTTCCTTCCCCTCCCTCCTTTTTTCTCCTCCTCCATCTGTCTCTCTATCTGTCTATCTCTGTCTCTCTCCTCTCCTATCATTGTTTCTTTTTCTCTATTTCTGTTTATCTTCTGATCTGGGTTTGCATCTCTCTCCTACTTTCATGTTTCTCTATGCTTCTATCTTCTTCCATTTCTTCTGCATCTCTTCTTCCATTTAAATAAAATTTGTGTTTCAAACAATGTCAGGGAAAGTTTACACAACTTTAGCTGTCCTGGTTTATACATTAAGATAAGATAATGTAGAGCCACAGAATGCTGGAGAGGGAAGAAGAAGGGAGGGGAATTCCATCACTCTCCCCTCCCCCCCTTTTTTTCTTTTTTTTCTTTTTTTTTTTTTTTTTTTTATGATTGAGGTGTTGGAGCTTGGGAGGACTGAAGCAGTCTGGTCTGGGTTATTTATTGTTTTCCGGAGGCTCTTTTTCTAATGCATGGGTGTGGCCTGGAGTGCTGAGAAGGTCCTCCAGGGCCTCCAGTAGCCCCCTTCTCCCCTCTCTATTAATAATGATTTTATTGACTAAACTAACTTTGAAATGCCCCAGACTTGAAGGGATTGAGGGATAGGTTAGGAAGGAGAAGAGAAATTAGCTATGGGAGATCTAGGAAGGAAATGGGATGGCCATAAATAAGGAGAAGGGGTCTCAGTAGAGACTTCTTGCTTTCAGTGTGGGGATCCTACATGTACATACATGTAGAAGCTCCAGTATAGACAGAATAAACACCAGGGAGTTTAAGGGGTGGCGCTGGCAGTTGGGGGAAGGCAGTAAGAAGATGGAAAAATGGGGCAAGGCGAAAACCTCCCAGAAATGGGAGACGGAGCCCCATATATAAGGATCAGAGAAGAGGCCCCTTTGGCTGGACTATAGAAGGTCAGAAAGCTAGTTTGAAGCTAGCTTGTGAAAGACTCTAAAGGTCAAACAAGCTATTTTATCTTAGAGGCAATAGGGAGCCACTGGAGATAATTAAGTAGGAAGTGATCTAGTCAAATCTCTGCTTAAGGAAAATCACTGGGGCAGCTGAGGAGAGAATGGAGTAGAGTGGGAGATGTTGGAGGTACAGAGACCAACGAGGAAACCATCATAATAGTCAAATTAAGAGATATAAGGACCTGAATTAAGAGGGTGACTATGGGTAGGCTTATGAGGGATGGAGGCATGAGGGAGATTAACATTTATTAACCTCTTACTGTATACCAAACATGATACTGAGTGCTGGGGATGCAAATGCAAAAGCAAGGCCATATTTGCTCCCTTAAAGAGTTTTAGATTCTGATGGAAAAATCATCCAAAAAGGAGGGGTCAGAGGTAGAAATTGGGTATGGGCAAGTGGAGGACACAGGCCCATGTTATGGTTAAGAAATGACCTTGAAGAGGCAGAATGACTTGGTTCCAGAGAAAATAAGGTAAGAACTCAACGACAAAAGCCCAGGGTCTCAGGGACAAGGATGGCCACATTGAAGAGTCCAGGGTGATACCAGAGTTTTGAGCTGGAGGTGACTGGAAGAATGGTGGTTCTTTCAACAGAAATAGAGAAATCTGGAAGATGGGTGTGTTTGAGGGGAAAGAGAATAAATCCTGTTAGGAGTCCATGTGGTATTGCTGGGAATCACTCCTGAACCCTGTTTTCCTCATCAGATAAAAATAAAGCTTTAGAACCAGAGAGGCATCTTTGTTTACCTAGAAACCTACAGCTATTTGGTAAGATGGCTGGGACAAGGGACCCAGGTGTCCTGGCGCCCAGTCTAGTGCACTACCCCCCACTGCAGGCTGTTGGCTCAGCAGGGGATCCTGGGTAATTGGCATATTTTTCCCAGGCTCTGCAAGCTCAGGAATTATCCAAGAAGCATGAAGTTACACTGAACATGGTTTGAGCACAAAATGTAGTCTATCATATTTGGGTTTGGCTTTTGATTAATCAGAATCTTCAATTCACTGGAGCCCTCCAGTCATACTGGAGTTAGACAGTCTCATCTTTTCCCAATTGATCTTGGGCTCCACCTACTGATCGGAACACAACTGACAACTTCTTGGAAGATTTTTCTTCACTTTCTCCATCTCTTTCCATGTCTAGGGAATGGAACCCCCGGCAGACTCATCCCAAGGGCCCCACCTGCTCAGCTGCTCTCTAGGACCAGCCAGCCAGACCTGGGCTGGCATTCAAGTACCTCTATCTACCCTTTCTTCCATATTCCTTTACTGTGGCAAGTACTTCCAGTGGCTAGCCCTGCCATCTTCTCACTGTTGGGCTTGGGCCAGACCAGGGGCTAGGCCTTGAGGATTTAACCTTTTCAGATCCAGAATTCCCAGCCTGAGCCTGCTGATTGATCCATCCATTCATCAGTAAACATTTATTTTTTCTTTTTAAGTTTCATTTTAATTAATCAATCAATCACTCAATGAATTAATTTTATCCCAAACTTTAGAACTAAAACATGTATTTCCATAGCATGGTAGAATAAGGAAAAAAAAGATGGCTTAACACAAAACTGCAAATCTATTCTGTATAACTTGCTGTCATTAGATGATAACTATGTGCCAGGCAAGGTGCTGAGCACTGGCTCAGTTTTGTAGGCGGGTACCCGTCATGTTTCCCTTTGTTTTTTTCTCTCCATCCCACCTCATTCCTCTGCTGTCCAGATTTCCATTTCTGCAACCTTAAACAAATGAATTCTGTTGTTACTAGTGGCAATGTATCAATCCAATCCTGCAGGACTCAGTATTCATCCATGGAACTCTCCAATGTACCCACCCGTGGCTGCCCCTCTGTTTTTGATTATGTACTATCTTGTTATGAACTCCCTTCTTAAGCTCCTTGAAAGCAGGCCCAGTTTCTGTTTTTCTCATATCAGTCATGATTGAACCACAATAACTATGTAGGTATTATGTTTTTATAGATAATATTTCAGTTGCTCCTCAAAACAACCCTATGAAGTAGGTGCTGTAGTGATCCTCATTATACATTTGAGGAAACTGAGGCCAGAGAGGTCGTCCCACAAACCCATCCCCAGTTGATGGTGCCCTCTCCTTCAAATAATCATGTATATAAGTACATATAGCCTGGCTTATGGTGTCCATTCCATAATTGGAAAGATGAAAGGAAGAAAACTGTTTTTTAACAAAACATAATCTCCTGCTCCCAGGTAGAGTTCCTAAAAACACACATTTTTTCTTTCACATTTGGGAAATAAAAAGCAGAGGCTGTAAATCCATCTCTTTTCATGGTTCTCTTGCCATCAAACCAGGTAATAGAGCTCTCCCGAAGAGCATCCTCTTGGACTCATTACTGAGAGAGAATTCAAAGATTTTGAATCTCAAACATGCATGCCCCCTCCCCTCACAAACACTTACAAAGATTCAAACAAAGGAACCCACAACCAAACGAGGAAACGGAGTCACTGAGTCCTTTTATTCTATCTGAGTTTAGTGGGAAATGCATGGCCCCACTGTTGATCCTTTTCATCCCTTTGTCCTTTTCCTGGTGTAGGATAATCTGACCTGCATCCATTGGACAGCCATATTGGGCTATGCCATCTTTTTTTATCTGACGCCATTATTTGTCCACTGTTTCAGCATGTCTACAATGTGGGATCCCAGCTCTGATGGGGGCTCCCTTTTGGATGGGGCTGAGGACTTTTATTACAGCAATTTCCCTAAAGGTGTGTGGATATTTAATTTTGGACATGTTCACAAAAGAGGCAAGTTACTGAGTATGGTAGATTATTTGGTCAGTCTGGATCCCTGAATCCCTGCAATGATCTTTCCCACATCCCCAAACCACAACTAATCAACAACCTAGAAAATGCTCAAGGGACCGCAGAGATCCATGGCAATGAGATCAGAGAGATGACCACAGTTTGGTGCTGTTAGTGCCTGAGACCAACCAAACCAAGAACTGCATGGATTCCAGACCCTTCAGCATTTCACTCCCTTTACTTTTTAAGTCCTTCTGAACACAGTGCATTAGAAGGGATGTTTCCCCCTTATACATTACATACATTAGAATGTAAACTTCTTGAGGACAGCAGCAGCACCCACTCTTGTACAAATATAGATTTGATTTTGCTGAAGAGTTGAAATTCATTAGTGGCTTTCATCCTTAAAGGATAAATCTATGCTCTATCCAGCTGAAATTGTGTCCTTTGCATGGGAAGTATCCTTGGGAATAGGAGCTGGAGACTGGACCTATGATTTCAGTGATGTAGGGAACTACCAGGTGAGAAAAACAGTGAACTTGGGCAGGTTAATCTTCATCAATCCTGGGACTGGTCACTGCTAAGTTGTCATTGCTCTTCCAGAAGGGCAAGATGGAGATACCCGATTGCAAACAAACAAAAAGCAAAAAAAGGAAACAAACTCCCCCCCACAAAATAAAACAGAAGGAACAACTAGACTTTGCATCTTTTTCCATCCCAAAATGGTCTAAAGCTTGGTGGTAAGACAGTTCTGTAGAAATGAATGATTCAGACAAGATTTCTGGGTCACTTTGAGAAGTCTCTGGTCCTAGAAAAATGAAAACCAAAGACATCTTTTCAAAAGGTTTCTCATCCCCCCCAAAAAAAAGATTAGACAATTGGTAGGAAGTCACATCGATAGTAAACAAAATAGAATTTAATTTTGCTTCTGTATTCACCAGTCCTCTTTGATATGGAGACAGAGAGCCTCTTGCCAATGGAAACTTCAGGAGGCTACAGAATCATGAATAAACCTCAGCTTTAAGTTCATCTGACAGAGAGGGGAGGCTTGAAACTCTCTCTACCCAGTGGCTGATGACACTGAGGGAAGGGAAAAGCATCTGAGGTGCTTCTGATGATCAAGTGGAGAAGTCTTTTCTAGATGATTGCTTCTATTCCCTCCCTTGCCCTCCAGCCCTGGGCACAGGCATCCTCCTGCTGAGCCAAGCTTGGCTGCTTCTTGGAGGTGGCTCATAGCTTCTCGAAGTTGGAGGCTTTGTCTGGAGATCCTGAGCTGTCGTGGTGACCCTATACCATTTTGCGGGGGACACAGCCCTCTAGTTTCAATGCTTCCGGCCAGCCTTCATATTTATTCTTTTCTGGCTTATTCTTTAAGAACTGTAAGAGAGGATGGAGAAACTGGTCAACACTGTGTGAAGTGAGATTATCCAAGGGAAATAAGAAGAACTAGTTCTTCTCAGCTATACAACAATTCAAAATTCTAAAACACGTGATGGAAAATGCTGTCCACATCCAGAAAAAGAACTATGGAGTCTGAATGCAGATTGGAGCATATTATTTTCACTTTAAAAATTGTTTTGTTGTCTTTTCTTTCTTGTGATTTTTCTCTTTTGTTCTGATTCTTTTTTCACAACATGACAAATGTGGAAATATGTTTGATATGGCTGTACGTGCACAACCTATATGCTTTTTATCCTGGGGAAGAGGGAGGAAAGGGAGAAAAATTTGGAACTCAAAATCTTACAAAAATGAATTCTGAAAACTGTCTTTATATGTAAGTGGAAAAAATAAAGTACTATTAAGTGCAAAAAAAGCCTTTATATAGCACCTACTATGTGCCAAGCACTATACTAAGCATTTTACAAATATTATCTCATTTCATTCTCACAACAACCTTGGTGTTATCATTATTTATGTTTTATAGTTGAGGAAACTGAGGCTAAGTGACTTGTCTAGGGATATCTAGCTAGCATGTCTCTGAGACTGGATTTGGAGTCAGGTTTCCCTGCTGCCCTGCTGCCCATTCTGCTTATGAAGAACTAAGTCATACCTCCCTGACCCTATGATCATAGACTGAGACCAGGAAGGTAGCTCAGAGGCCATCAAGTACAACCCCTTTATTTTATAGATAACCAAATGGAGGCTTAGAAAGCTGATGTCTTGTTCAAGGTCACTCAGGTAGCATATAATATGTGCAATAACTCTTATTATTCTTGAAAGAGCCTTCACACACATTTTCTTGATAGGTTTTGGCACATAGGATCTGGAACAGGTCTTTCAGACACTCTCTAGCCATATGACTCTAAACACCCCTTCATCCCTCTGTGCCTCAGTTTCCTCAGCTGTAAAAACAAGATAATATTATACACCTATCTTCCAGGGCTGCTATAAAGATCAAATGAGATAATATATGGCAACACTTCAGAATCCCTACTGTATTATATAAGTTCTAGGTATTATCTTTCAGCACCTCATTCTTCCAGCCTTGAATCCCCAACGCCCCTCCTGCTGCCTTTATTATTCTCAGGACCCTCCATTAAATTGACTCATCTTCTTATCACTCTCTTTGGGGACTTGCTAAGTGATTGTAGCTAAGCCACAAACTAATTCACTTTGGTGCTAATTTCTTAGTGAGTCACTCTTCCAGATAACAGATTTCCATTTAAACAGAGATCTTCAAAGCTATCAGCCAAAGAAAGGACTAATGGGAAAATTTAGTACATTTAGGCTGGTCTAATGTGGGAAAGATTTTAGGGCCCAAAAAAGGCTCCTTCAGGATCTTATAAACCACACCTAAGAGGCACTATTGACCTCCAAGTAAGGTCAGCCCCAGTCAGAGGAACAATTTCATGGAAATGCCTGAATTGTCCACAGACAAGATTTCTAAAGGAGGTCAGCATTTGGAGATTTGACTAGAAAGTCTTTAACATTTCACTCAGAAAAACATTTGCAACTGGCAGAAACTTAGACCCCAGAGGACAGGAACAAAGTCCAATCCCGTGGCCGACTAGGAAGGCCAAATGTGAAATGAAAATCAAAGAAGAAATTTATTTACTAGTCCTTGCCTATATTCTTGCCATGAATGTGATTTTTTAAAAAATCTTTAATCATTTAAAAAGATTTTTAAAAATTTTCCCTCCGTTATATTTAAAATAATTTTTTTACATTTATTTTTTAAAACTTTGAGTTTTAGCTCGTCTCTCTTATCTTCATGCCTAGCTCCCATTAAGAAAGCACATATAAAATTATGCAAAACATTTCTATAAAAGTCATGCTGTGAAAGAAAACATAGATCCCCCCCCCAAAAAAACCCCCTCAAGAAAAATAAAGTAAAAAAAAAAAGAGAGAGAGATAAAGTATGCTTCAATCTATATTCAGACACAATCAGTTCTTTCTCTGGGTTTAGATAGGATTTTCCATTATTTTCAGAGTAGTCGTGGATCATGGTATTGCTGAGAATAGCAAAACCTGCCATGAAGGTAGTTCATTTATTTGTTTAACAGTCAATCTCGTCAATCTGCAATACCCCCAGCAATGCATTGGGTTGCCAACTGTCTATGATTTTATTGGTATTTCTAGGCCTGAATAACAGAACTTCATACTTCACAGGTATAGTTTGGATTCTATTTTAAAAGAGGCCTTTGTGCATTCTGATACATAACACAAGG
This sequence comes from Sminthopsis crassicaudata, assembly GCF_048593235.1. Taxonomy (NCBI): domain Eukaryota; kingdom Metazoa; phylum Chordata; class Mammalia; order Dasyuromorphia; family Dasyuridae; genus Sminthopsis; species Sminthopsis crassicaudata. Next base: position 737,440,477 of record NC_133617.1, on the reverse strand, counting down.
TCAGACACATGGTGAGCATCTCATAAATCTCATAAGGAACATGGTGTTGGCTAAATTAGTAAAAACAGCTCTGGAGACGGGCCTCCAATGAGTTTCCCAACTGTGCCTCCTGACTCCAGGTATTAGTTAAGCATTCTTCCTTCTCCTGACTTATTCCTTATCCAATTTTTGAGATGAAAACTCTTGATCAGGGGAGTCAAACTCGTGGTCTTCCTGAATCAGATAAGAATGGACTTTGGGAAGCACTTAATAAAATGATAAAATATGATGCAAATCAGATTATGTAAATTTGTGATTTTATCCCACCATGTGTTCTATTCTTTGAGTTTGACACTACTGCTCTTAAGGATCTAATATAAATGTAAAACTCAGGAGGTCGCCTACTTTGGGTTCTTTGTTATTTGGCTGTTAGGGATCGGATCAGAGAACCCCCAAAATGAAGCTAGCAGGGATCTTGGAGGTCCTTCCAAGTCCAGCCTCTCTATGTTATACATGAGGAAACCCAGGCATAAAAGTCATTTTGACTTGCCCTATGTCACACATATTGTAAGTATCCCCTGAATCCAGGGTTCTCCCCATTGTCCTGTCCTGCTTCTCTGCTCCTGCCTCCCAGAATGCCTCAAACTAATTGGGTTCCTATTGTAGATAAGCTATATGAGATGGTACCTCTTCAAAGGGGCTTTTCCCCTTGATGCCTTTGGCACCTAAGAAGACCCAGCTGTCCCGAAAGCTGATGTTTTGTGCATGGATACTTCCCAAGTCAGTGAACAATTGTCGAGCTTCTGGGTTCAACCTGAAAAGTGAAAAGAGAAGACAACAGAACTCTGTCATCATACAGGTACGGGGGATTTTGTGTCTCCAGATAGAACACAACTGTACTAAGGATGGCATCAAGAACTCCTACCCATCTGGAAATCCTCCTCAGGCCCTACGATGAGTTACAACTGCCATCTGCCCTATGACAGAAGGGACAGGTCCTAAAGGGATGTCTGAAGCTCAAGGAAAGTAAAGAAGAGGGGAGGGGAGGAAGGGAAGGGAAGAAGGAATGAAGAGTGGGAAGGGGAAAGGAAAAAAGAGGAGAAGAAAGAGAAAGAAAAGGGAGGGAAAAGGAGGAAGGAGAAGAGAGAAGAAGAAAAGGGGAGAAGAAAGAAAAGAAGGGAAGGGAAAGGGAAAAAGGAAAGGGAATAGGCAGGGAGAGGAGAGGAGGGAAGGGAGGGAAAAGGAAGAGATGAAAGGAAGTAAGAGAAAGGGAGGAGAGGAAAGAGAAGAGAAGGGAAAGGAAAAGAAAAGGGAAGGGAAAGAGAGGGAGCTTCCTGACTTAGGGCTCTCTGTTCAAAGGGTGAGGCAGCAAGGCAGTATATTTTGTAGGGACAACCCCAAAAGGGGACCAAAGAGGCCCCCAAAGCTGCTTTTTTGGATTGGATAATCTGGTGGAATGCTCAGTGATTTTGTACTTACTTTGTGCCTGGGTCATCAAATGAGGCTACCAGTACTAGGGTGCTCTCTGGAATTTCTTTTAGAAATGTCAGTAATGCCTCAATATCTATTGGAGAGAAAAATAATCACAAGAAACTAGAAGTTAGGCACAAATTCTATATACCAAAATCACTTGCTCTTTCCCCCATCTCTGGGTCCTCTTCTCTCCATCCTTTTTTGACAGAAAAATCTTCGATTTTCTATTCTAGGGTTTCATTAGAAATACAAGTTTCCCAGACAGGAAATCCCCCCATATTGGGGTCCCATTCAGTAACAATAGTTTTCTGGCAGAGACCTCTCAGTTTCTTCAAATGTCTTCCTAGGTTTAGAAACCAAACCAAGCAAGTTGGGTATAGTGCAAAGGGACTGAGTTCAGTATCGGAAGTTGCAAGTTCAAATCCTGATGCTGTGATTTAGCTTATCAGAATGACCTCAGGCCTCAGTTTCTCCATTTTCAAAATGGGGATGGGTTGGGATAGATAAGTTCTAAGGCTGCTTCCCCCTTGAGATGTAATAAAACTGATGGTTCTTCTAGGGAGCCTTTCTAGAACCATCCCATGCCTCCTAGGGAGGAGGAAGAAAATAAATGATTCTCCATCCATTGGGGGATGTCATGGCCATTCTAGTCCTTGCCCCTTCCCAGGGTCATTGTCTTGAGGGTGTGTCTTAGTATTGTAGAATTATAAGCATGTGTGGCAATCCCCCACAGCATCACTAGGCTTTCCCTCCATCTCTGGGCAGAAGTAGGGCTGTAGGATCATGGGACTGTTAGAAATGGACGGGACCATGGAAAACTTTGAACCTCAGCCCCCTCTTTCTTCCTCCTCTGGTACTCTACTTGTCCTCAGATCAAGCAAAAGAAAATCTGAAATCTTCATAGACCCTTGATCCCATTTTCCCCATGAGGGGAAGAATTCACAGCAACTGTACCTGTCAGGCAGCATGACTGAGGTCTCCAACTTCTTCTCCCTTTCCAAGGGAGTTTTGGGGACTTTCCCATTGCTTCCCCAGTCCCTGTCTATGCCCCACCTTTTGACTACAGCTATTCATCCCCTGATTACCCTTTCTCCACTCCAAATCTCTAATCTCTGAAAGTCTCTTTGGGGGGCCATTTTGTTGAACCCTTTCATTTTGCACATGAGGAAACTGAGGCTCACCCAGGTAGTAAGTGTAAGAGTTGGGATTTGAACTTAACTAGTTCAATAGGCTAGAGCCAACTATTTGGAGTGAAAGTTTTTCTTCTCTCAGAGCCCTCACTATCATACAGGATAGCTGGGCACTTTTCCGGGTGTGGGTATCTGGAGGGCTTGGCCACATTTTAGAAAAGGGGCTGGCAGCAAGAAATCCTTGAGCATACCAATGAATTTTTATTTGTAGACAACTACCACGGGGTCTTAGGATACTGGTTTTTGGAGTCCAACCTTCTTATTTACATATGAGGAAACTGAGTCTTGGAGAGGTCAAGTGATTTCCCTCAAGATCACACAAGTAGTAGTAGTAGAGCCAGGTCCTTGGACTCCAAATGAAGAACAATCTGGAGGCCCCGAATGTTTTCCAAAAAATGGTTGGATATTTCTATCTTCCACTTGCCAAGTGAGGTCACATGGATACACTGTGCAAACTTTAAGGAGCTGTCCACATGTTAGCACATTATTATTTTTTTATCTTAAACTTCAAACCAAGCAGATCAGAAAGAGCTTTTTTTTTTTTTTATCACAATAAAAGGTTCATCTTTGTGGGTCCACAGCTCTACACAGTGATGCTTGTTTGTTCTCTCTCTCAAGGGAAACTTTTCCCTACAACTGGTCAGAGGTGGTTGGGATAGAAATGGTGAGTCCAAAGGATAATGCAGGCCCTTCCTGGGGTACCCAGGTCCTCCTATGGGAGCAAAAGCAGGGCCAATTCTTGTAAGAGACGAGCAAGAAAAAGAAAGCTTGGCAGGCAGAGTTGTTTTGTTCTTCTCCACAGGGAACTGTTCCCCAGGATCAATGGACTGTATTTGTTCTGCAAAACTTGAGTGCAGTCCACGAAGGGAGCCAGCTAAGGTTAATTAATGTTGCTCTTCAGCCCCTGGGAGCAGCACAGTGCCCCCTCCCACCTCCTCTCTCCCACTCTCGACCAACTTGGGAATGCAGAACATGAAGGATGCTGAGAGAGTCAAAGCCACGTTCAACAGCTCTGAGGGAAGGAAACATTTCTGCATCCACAGAAGGAAGGCCAAGGGCTTCCTGTGTGCCAAGTAATTTCTCTTTTCTGGGGCGTATATTCCTTATATCTGGTAGCCCAGCTTACCGATGCCCCATGGCCTGTTCACAGCCACCATTCCCACATGCATCCTGAGCTTCAGCCTGTGCTTCTCTCTTCACTTAAGCAATCACTCAATCAGAATTCATTGAACACCTACTATGTGCCAGGCACTGTGCTAAGCACTGGGGATATAAAAAGAGGCAAGGGAGGAGAGGGACTTCCAGTTCCCCAGAAAATCAATCTGCCAGGCTGAGGGGGAAGTTGGTTTGGTGGCTGATGGTTTATAATGCCCTTTGTCCCCAACGCATTCTAGGGATATGGCTGATGTGTCGACTTCTATAAGAAACTATGTTTTTGGTGTTTTTTTTTTAAATGATATCTCCATTTCCAAATATAATCTTCCCATGGGTTATTCTTTAATTTCTAAAAAGTTGAATTTATGATTTTATTGGCATAGGGAATTATTAGTTAGGAAACTTCCTCTACTATTGAAAATTGCAGATTATCAGTTTATTGTCTTAAAGAACTAGCCAGCACACTCTGAGATTAAATGTCACTAAACCTGTATGGTTCCTCCCAATTCTAAGGTGGCTCTCTGTCCACTACCCACACGTGCCCCTTCCTTTCTTCCTTTGTTGTCCTTCTCAGACACTTTTATTTTTAATGAGTTGCTTCTCCTTCAGGAGGAAAGTGAGGGCTGGCCTTTTTTTATTTTTGTATTTCTGTTATCCAGTAGGTGCTTAATAAGTGCTAGGTTGGATTATATCGGTTACAAGTGGGAAGGCCAAAGAGGAGGACAGCTGCTGTTGTTATTTTTGATCTGCCAACTGAAAGATCGAGCCAACCTTGGATCTTTCTGAAGACCAGGAATGGGATGGGAACCACCGATGAACTCATCATCAGCGTGCAAGAGGGACCTCAGAACTCTACAATTCTCTCTTTTTGGAGAATCGTCATTAAGGAGAAGGTCTTTGATTATAATGTGGGGGAGGGATAAATTTCAAATGTTAGAGCAGGGGTTCTCAAACTATGGCCCATGGGCCACATGCAACCGCTGAGGACGTTTATGTGGCCCACCGGGTTATGGCAAATGGGCTGAGAGGCTGAGACAGAGTGTGAGCTTTTGTTTTTACTATGGTCTGGCCCTCCCACAGTTTAAGGGACAGTGAACTGGCCCCTATTTAAAAAGTTTGAGGACCCCTGTTTAGAGTATGAACTGAATTTAATTTTCTGATAGAAAGAACTAAAGCTAGTACTGTGATGACAGCCTGATTCTAGTCAATAACTTCATTTCTTCTGATGAGACAGAGAAATGTCAGCTCTTACCATCCACCCTGCTGCAGCCTCCTAAGATCCTTAAGGTCTTACTCTCTATTCTGTCTCTTTACCTTTAGGCCTCTGGAACTTTTAATTAATAAATAAACATTTTAAAAATACCTACTATATAATAGGTACTGTCCTAAGTACTGGGGATACCAACAGAGGGAAAAGACAGTTCCTGCTCTCATTGATCTCACAGGAAAGGTGCTGGCATTTAAGTGGAGGGGAGTGGAGGGGAAAGGCTTCTCCTATAAATTAAAAAAAAAATTTTGTTCCACTAAGTGGCAATGGAACATAGTGGTTAGAGTGATGGATTTGGATACAGGAAGACTTGCATTCAGATCCTGCCAGATCTCAAATTTATGAGCTGAATCTTTTAACTCTTAAAGTTATTTAACCCTTAAGCCTTAATTTCCTTATCTGTAAAAGGGGATAATCTCCATTGGTAGTATTAGATGGATAGAGAAATAGTCTCTACTTAAGAAGTGTTTTGCAAACTTGAAAGTGCTAAGGAAATACCAGTTATCACTGTTCTGCTCTCCCTGCCCATATCCCTGGCAACAGCTGGACTTTCAATATGAAAGGGTATCCTTACCTCCGGAGAACATATCAAAGGATTGGTGCTTCTTGAGAATTCCTCTTGTTCCTAAGGGTTGGAATGAAAATATAATCATTATTATCTACGATAACTCATGATAGTGAAAACAGCTTTTAATGACTCAATAACCTGGCCCTCTAAAGCACCCCTCCAAAATGACCCCTCACTCTAGCAGAGACCTTGCAATGCTCTCTCTCCCATTCCTAGGCAGCTGAAGAAGAAGGGATTGTGAGCTCAGGGCAGCCTAGAACTGGGGCTGGAAGGGACCCAAGAGGCTGCCCAGCTGCCTCTCTTCCCATTTTATAGATAAGGGAACTGAAGCCTAGAGAGAGAAGGCTCAAGAAGCCGGAAGTGCAAGAGCCAGGATTCTAATCTGGATCCTCTGACTCCAAAGACAGGAGGCCGTGTCCTTGGGAGACCAGAAATATCAGGAATGATGTTGGTTTCTTCCCCAGTTCTGACTGTCTTTCTCCCCAGCCCCTTCTCTCTATCTCTTTCTCTACTCCCTCTTTCCCTTCCTTCCTTCCTTCCTTCCTTCCTTCCTTCCTTCCTTCCTTCCTTCCTTCCTTCCTTCCTTCCTTCCTTCCTTCCTTCCTTCCTTCCTTCCTTCCTTCCTTCCTTCCTTCCTTCCTTCCTTCTTTCCTTCCTTCCTTCCTTCTTTCCTTCCTTCTTTCCCTCCCTCTCTCTGTTCATCTCTCATTTTATCTCTCTCTGCATTTGTCTTTCTCTGTCTCTCTTTTTCTCTGTCTGTCTCTCTCCCTCTCTCCCTCCCTCTCCTTCCCTCCAACATACTTCTCCCCTGTTTTTCTTTCTGGCTCCCAGCTAGGTGGCCATGAATGGTTCTTGCCTTCTTTGTTAGAATTTCAGTCGAAGCAGCTGCCTTTCCCCCCCCCTCTTTCTCCCTCTCTTGATACCCTCCCTTTTTCTCAAGCTAGTGACCTGGCCATATCTTAATTTGTTTTTCCCTTCTCCTTTTTTTTCATCTTGAGTTTAAGATTTAAGCTGATAGCCTGTTTAATCTTGTGTCAAATTAGCCCACTGGACCCTAGGAGACCCCTACCCATTTATAACCCAGCCTCATCTTTGTGAAAATGCTTTCTTTGTGTGATTCTGTAGATCCTCAAGTTAGAGGTGCCATTTTGGATGGATTTACATGTGTCTGTTGAGATCAGAATTTCCTAGGAGTCTTTGTATTTACAAGGGCTCATTAAAATTCCCTCCGAAAGTTTCACCTGAGGGAGACATAGAACTACAGACAGTTCATAGCAATGTTCAATCTGTCTTTTGCTCTGAGATAGGGAAACTTGCTAAGAGGGAAGGGAATTCTTTTGAGATGCAAAAGATGAAACCCAAAATGATACAGATTCTGTCCTCAATGAGTTTATGTCCAGATAACACACCCCTTTCTTATTCTTTTCTTTAATTTTTTTTTTAACAACCAATCAACATGTATTTTCTCTGCCTCCATCTCTCCTGGGACAAAAAAAATTACAAACCTTGAAACTAATCTACATCATCAAGCAACGCAAATTCTTAGTGGATAGAGTGCTGGCCATAGACATCACCTCTATTAACCCGAGCAAGTCTGGTATTCTCTCTGAGCCTCAGTTTCCTCATCTGGAAAATGGGGATAATAATAATGTTAGCCAACAGGATTGTTGGGAAGACCAAATGAGTCTTTGCAAACCTTAATGATCCACGTGATGTCAGTTATCATAATTATTCCTAGACAGCATTCGTAATAGATTCAGAGAGTGGAGGGAAGCATGTTGGCATGTGGGAAAGAGCAGTGGGTTGAAATCTCTTCTCCGGTGCTCATTATCTGCTTAAGCTTGGGTAAGGTCCTGTCCTGCTATTTAATGTTATTTCCTGTCTGATGCCTGGCAGACCTAGCAGGGGTTCTCAAACTATGGCTGGGGGGCCAAATGCGGCTGCTGAGGACGTCATGGCAAGTGGGCCGAGGGGCGGAGACAGAGTGTGGGTTTTTGTTTTTACTAGAGTCCAGCCCTCCAACAGTCTAAGGGACAGTGAACTGGGCCCCTATTTAAAAAGTTTGAGGACCACTGGATAAAAAGATAAAGACCAAATCTACAAGCATTCTTAATAATTTCCCTTGGCCTCAGTTTCCTGATCTGTAAAATGTGAGGTCATTTCCAGCTCCAGATGGATAATTCCCAGTTCTATAGCAAGTCACCTCTGCAAAGACAAAGAAATTTACTATAGACAGAATACCTGTCTCATATATCCTTACTCAAGAACCTGATGGTGTCTGAGTTTGGAATACAAAGACAATCAGGTATCTAACCTAACTGGAGGGAGCTCCTTGAGGGCAGGAGTTGTCTCCTTTGTGATTTTATATCCTCTGAGCCCAACCCAGGATCTAGCACATAGTAGGCTCTTCAAAAGTGTTTGTGGATTGACCAGTCTTTCCTTTTTTGTAATCTTGGGTTTCTTTCAAGACTTAGATGCTTCATGAATTCTTTTCAGATGCCTTTAGTTGCAGTGTACTTCTTCCTAAAATTACCCAGCATTCATTTGGTAGATATGTGATATCCATTTATATTTATATTGTTTCCACATAAGAATGGGAGCTCCTTGAGGGCAGAGAGTTGGTTTTTCTTTATTTGGTATCAGTGGTGCTTAGCACAGTATCTGGCATACAGTAGGGGCTTAATAAATGCTTTCTGATGAAGTGGAAAAAAGCATCGAAACACTTATATTTATATTGTTTCCACATAAGAATGGGAGCTCCTTGAGGGCAGAGACTTAGTTTTTCTTTATTAGTTATCAATGGCGCTTAGCACAGTGCCTGGCACACAGTAGGGGCTTAATAGATGTTTTCTGCTGAACTGAAAAAAGCCTTGAGCGTGGAGCCAGAGCTTTACTTTTGGCTTGGCCACTTACTACCAGTCCTTTCGTGTCTCCGTCCATGATTTTCCTCATCTATAAAGCGAGGGGAAGTTGGAATGATCCCCACAGCTCTAAATCTCCAAAGTCCTGGGAAAGGCGCACTGGAGTATGGGGCTACCCTGAGCATCCTCCTCGATGCAGGCCGTTGTTCCTCCCCGCTCCCACTAGATGGCGGTGTTGTAGAGGGGATGGGAGGGAAGTTTCCAATTTGTAGAAACTTTCAGGTGGGGCTGGAAGCAGGGTCCAGGGAGCTCTTTGTGCCTTTGTGGTGATTGGCAGAGACTCCCCCACCTCCGAGGAGTGGCCAGTCCTAGCCCTTGGGGGTCCACAAGGGTCTCAGCAATCAGAACCCTGTAAATCCTAGTACTCACAAACTCCCCGGACTTGGGATTTCATAGACATTTCCTCCCAGATGCAGCCTGGAACCTGCCCCCCTCCCCACCGCTGGCCCATCCATTCCCGGGGGGCGTCCCCCCCAGGGAGCCCTACTGTGTGCTATGTGGATGCTCCTGATGGCTCTATCCCTTACTGTCCCTGAGAGTCAGAATGATGTCCTTCAGCTCATCTTGGAGGCCCAGGGGCGCTGTCCAACGCGTGATGTTCTCTCATGTTTGATTTTTGGCATATCAGCAAATAAAATGATGAGCAAATCAAGAAGCATTTATTAAGTTCTTACTGTGTGCCAGATGCTGAAGACACAAAGGGAAGGAGTAAGCATTTATGTAGCAGCTAAATGAGCCAAACATGGTCAATGACTCTTGACAAATATCTCATTCCACAGCTGGCTCCGGAGATAGGGGATCCTGTTATGCCCATTTTACAGCTGAGGAGCCTGAGGCAAACAGGTTGGATGAATTGCCCAGAATAATGTCATTACTAAGTGTCTGAGGGTGGATTTGAACTCTGGGTTTCCTGATACCACATGGAACACTGCTCCATCCATTGCATCAGTGGCCCTTGATACAAAATATAAAGATGACGAAATAATCCCTGCCCTCATTGTGGGGGTGGGCGACAGTGCACAGAGAACTCGGCCTGGAGTCAAAAAGACCTGAGTTGAAATCTGGCCTCAAGCACTAGCTAAGTGATCCTGGGTAAGGCACCCTCTGTTTGCCTCAATTTCTTCATCTGTAAAGTGGGGATAAGAACAACTACTTCCCAGGGCTGTTATGAGGATTAAATGAGATAATAATTATAAAATGCTTAGTTCAGGGCCTGGCACACAGTAGGTACTATATAAGTGTGAACTATGATTATTCATCTAGCCTGATGTTTTGAGCTTTTCCCAGGACCATGGGACCTTGTACACAGTGCAGAGGGGTTCTGTGAGAAAATGTAACTCAGCCACATTTCCCTTTAGCATCTGATGCCAGATTGGCATCTAGGACTTCCTGATGCCAAGGAAGTGCTCCCTATGTAGCCTGCATTGAAGAAGAGGAGTCTCACATCTTAAAGAACAGATTCTATCTTGTGGCCTTGGGAAATCCAGTAAGTTTCAGAAGGCTAAGGAAGCTATCTATCTATCTATCTATCTATCTATCTATCTATCTATCTATCTATCTATCTATCCATCCATCCATCCATCCATCCATCCATCCATTCTATCTGTCTGTCCGTCCGTCCATCCATCCCTCTGTCTATCTATCTATCTATCTATCTATCTATCTATCTATCTATCTATCTATCTATCTATCTATCCATGCATCCATTCATCTATCCATCCATCCATCCATCTATTCTGTCTGTCTGTCTGTCCGTCCATCCATCCATCCCTCTGTCTATCCATCTATCTATCTATCTATCTATCTATCTATCTATCTATCTATCTATCTATCTATCTATCTATCTATTTATCTATCTATCCATCCATCCATCCATCCATCCATCCATCCATCTATTCTATCTGTTTGTCCATCCATCCGTCCATCCCTCTGTCTATCCATCCATCTATCTATCTATCTATCTATCTATCTATCTATCTATCCACCTATATCTAGGTATTTATGCAATCTATCATCAGCAGCCTGTTTATCATCCATTCAGCTATCCATCTACCTGTGTATTATCTGTCAGCTTATCTATCATCTGTCAATCAATCTATATCATCTATCTATTCATCTAACACTTTTCTATCATTTACTCATCTATCTACCATCTATCTTTCATCTACAATACATTGATCTATTTATATATTAGCTATCACTTTATCTATTTATCTATGCTATTTACCATGTATCCACCTATTTATAATCTATCCATCATCTATCTATCCTCTATTTGTCCATCTGTCTATTACTTATCTACATCATCTGAGCATCCATTTTTCTATCTACTCTATCATCTATATAGTCTTCTATTTATCTAATTTATAATCTATTAAATTTATCATCTATTAATATATTTATCCTTTATCCATCTATCATTTACTGTCTATCCATCCATCTGTCATCCATCTATCTTCTATTTGTCCATCTATCTATTATTTATCTACATCATCTGAGCATCCATTTTCTATCCTCCATCTATTTATCTAATTTATCATCTACTAATCTACCTATCTTTTATCCATCTATCATTTATTGTCTATCCATCCACCTGTCACCTATCCATCTATCTATTCTTCTGTATTAAGAATGTTGAGAGAAATTCAGTATAACCCAGTGTTCTTCCAACCTTTGGGGATTTTTTGAATTTACAAAAACACGAGGGAAGGCTGGAGCCTGGTATTAACTCACTTTAACAGAAGGAAATCATTAGGAGAATGCCAATACCTTTCTAAAAAAATGGAGCATTTCCCCAGAAAGAGACAGGTATAAGAGCAGGGCTTATACCTCCAGGGTGAGCTAGAAATCTGATTTCAGGCCTTGCTTCTCTAGTAACCTGCTTCCAGAGGGAGACTCAGAGAACCAAAGGGAGACTCGGAGAAGAAAGAGGAGCAGGAAAAGGAGGAGAACAAAAAGAAGAGGAAAGATGGCAAGGAGAAAGACAAAGATAAAAGAAAAGGTGATTAAAAAAAAGAAGAGAAAAAGGAAAAACAACAAAACTTTGCTTGTTCTGAGACAGAAATCTGGGATGGACATTCTCTACTAGAACATCTTTCTGGGACTTGGAGGCCTGGACCTAGAGGGCAAGGTTAGGGACTAGTGCTGATTGGCAACTTATTGGGTAAATGGAATGAGGGAGAGTGTGGAGTCCAAGATGAAATCCTGACCAGACATGGGATGTTGGGAATTAGGGTGAATTTGGGGCAAGGCATTTGGCATGTGGGACTCACTGTGTCCCCCCCAAACTACAAAGTTGGGGCAGATGGCTCTTATTCTTGTGTTCCCCATGAGGTGACAGGGGAAGTGGGAGGGGGAATGAGTCTTGGGGTGGGGGAAAAATCAGGTGTTTCCTAAGTGTCCTAGTGTGGTGGCAGCTGTGGGTTACATATGGTAGTGAGATCATAATTCCTCTGAGGGGCAAAACTGGCTTAGAGGGATGAAAGTGGAAGCTTGCCCAACGAGAGAGAGAGAGAGAGAGAGAGAGAGAGAGAGAGAGAGAGAGAGAGAGAGAGAGTGGTAGAATACTACCATTAGTAGTATTATTACTTACTATTAGTAGTATTATAATAGTGCATTAGGGCAAATGTATTGAGATTATCCCCTTGATTTGTGGAGAGGTTGAGACATAATCCATTTTCCCACCCCCTGGCTGACATTACCCACTCCTGGGGATCCAGACGGCTCACACTCTGGAAACCACTCTCTAGGGTGATAGCATTACTTATTTTATTTTTTAATTTTCAGATGTGTGAAGTAGTTAGGGTTAAATGACTTGCCTGGGATCACATAGATCTTATTTTTCTCTCTCTCCTTCTTCCCCTCCCCAATCTCCACCGAACAACAACAACAATAAGAAATAAGTTAAAATTTATCAAGCATCCATGCACCAGGCAAATATTATCTTCACACCAACCCGGGGAAGTAGGGACTGTTAATACCCTCATTTGCAGATCAGGAAACTGAGGCACACAGAGATTCAGGACTTGCCGAGGCTCATACAGTTAGCACGGAGCCTGCCAGGATCGTGAGGGTCCTGTGCTCCCAGCTGTTTCTACAAAAGAAGCTTCCTCCTGGATTCTCTCCAACTTCCTTTTTCCCCATATAGATTCATCCTAATCCCCCCTCAGAGTTAATGCCTTACAAGTCCTTGAAAGTCATTTCCCTGAGTTTTTTAGAGAAATGCTGGTCTTCTTTTCTCCTTCCCTTCCTTCCTCTCTTCCTGCCTCCTCTCTGACGGACCTAGCATGATGCTCTCGGCTCTCTCCTTGAGTGCGGCTGCCTCTAAGCAGGAGAGGAGGCCGAGGATGGCTTTGCATCCTTTTGCACGCACTCAGATAAGACTACAATGACTTCCCTTAAAAGGAGATGGTTAGGGCTCCCTTTCCCTCTCTTCCCCCTTCATATCAATTAGTCAGTGACATCTTCCAGCCTCTGGATCTCAGACCTATAGCTGTGAAAGACCCCAGAGGCCTCCTCGTCCAACATAGCCCTGGATTTGCCCATGATCCCACAGGGAGTAAGAGAAGGGAGATGGGAGTGATTGAAGAGGAAAGGGTGGGAGGATATTTCTTTGGAAAGGGAAGCAGTCAAGAAACGAAGATAATTTCTGGGAAGTTCTAATGGGAGAATGAGAAAGGCTCTGAACCTCAGTTTCCTTGTCTGTCAGATGGGAGAGTTGCATTTAATGACCACGAAGGTCCCTTTTGGCAAAACTACAGTCTTATGATTCCCTCCTCCCCAGAGCAGTTTAAAGAGTTGGGGGTGATAATAATGCACTTCTCTGAGACTCAGTATAGTAGAATAATACTGAGCAATCCTAGAGCAAGTCCAGCATGGTGAGGGCCTGGGTGTGGAGCCAAGAAGACACAGATTAAAATCCAACCACCAGCACTTAGAGCATTTGCGTCTATTCAACGGCAGAGTCACAAACTCTCTGAGCCTCAGTTCCCTCATCTGGAAAAGGGGGACAATAATGGCACCTACCTCCCAGAGTGGTTGAGAGGATCAAGCAGGAAGTTATTTGTAAAGCACCTGGCCAATCTCTAAGAGTTCTATAAAAGCTAGCCTTGGGTCTAGCTTCAAATCTACTTGGTGGTATGGACCCCTTCTTACCCTTGTAATGGCCTTCCCTCCCACTCTGCCCTTGCCTCTCTCAGCCTTGAGTACACAGGAGGTGCTTAATCAACACCTGCTGAACAGTCACTCACCATCCACGAGTGCAATGTTGAGTCCTCTGCCAACGTTATTTTTCACAGCACTCATGAGTCTAGATAAAAGAAGAAAAGGTAGAGCCGGAAGCCTTAGCATAGATCTAAGAGCAGCCCCGGAGATTCCCAGGAGGGCCAGATAATAGAGAGCAAGGCAGATGGAGCTTGACCATGGGTGACCATGGCCATCCAAGGAGCACCAGGAGAAGCTCATTAAGAAGCTTCGTCCCCAGTCCATCCTGCCCAGAGATTGCCAGTGATAGAGATGATGGACTTGCTTTCCACCTCCATGGTGTATGGGATAGAGAGCTGACTTGGGAGCTAGCCAGACCTGGATTCTATTTCTGCTTCTAACGTCAGTCACCTACCCTTTCTGTGCTCCAGGCAACTCTCTAAGACTGACTGGGTTGCTGGAGGGATGCTGGTCTGTACTGGTAAAAAGGGAACACCCTCATCCAGGAGTTCCCCAAACTAGAAAAATCATAGATCTGGGCCCCATCTGGGACCATTCCAGGTGAGATGGCTTTGGGGCTCTAGGTACCATTTTCTGTGAAAAGACGAAGACTGCGATTCTTTTTGAACAGCAAAATAACTACTTGGACATGTATACTAATATTGTATTTAATTTATACTTTAACATATTTAATATGTAATGGTCAACCTGCCATATGGGGGGGGGGAAGGAGGGGAAAAATCGGAACAAAAGGTTTGGCAATTGTCAATGTTGTAAAATCACCCATGCATATAACTTGTAAATAAAAAGCTATAATAAAAAAAAGAAAAGAAAAAGAAAAGAAAAGAAAAGAAAAGAAGAGAAGAGAAAAGAAAAGAAAAGAAAAGAAAGGAAAAGAAAAGAAAAGAAAGGAAAAGAAAAGAAAAGAAAGGAAAAGAAAAGACAAAGACTGAAAACAAAGACAAAGACTGAAAACAAGTGGGTAACCAAGCCCTCTGGGGGAATGTGTCTTCGTCCTCCCAGATCTTTGTTTTCATTTATAAGATAAAAGTCCTGGTTAGGACGTCATTCTTCAAAATGAATGCTTGTACTTCACCTTGATCATGTTTGAGCTGCGTTTTATTTTGTTTTTGTTTTTGTTTTTACTTTTTGCTGAGACAATTGGGGTTAAGTGACTTGTCCAGGGTCACACAGCAAGGAAGTGTTAAGTGTCTGAGGCCAGATTTGAACTCGGACTTCAGGGCTGGTGCCATCTAGCTGCCCCTGAGCTGCATTTTTTAAAAATTTCAGTCCTTGTCTGATAGAATGAGTGCATGCGATTTTGGGGGTATATGTATGGGGAGATTTTCTTAGCATCTCTTTTCTAGTTTTAGGCGTGTAACCCAAGGACTATTTGTTCAACTCAATCACTCTAAGATTACCAAGAGGGACAGCCTGGCATATGTGAGCAGGAAGCAGGGAGATCAGAGTTCAGATCTTCCCTCGGACTCTTCCTACCTGAGTGATCCTGAGTGAGTCACTGACCTCCTTCTGCCTCGGTACAATGAGGGGATTGGATCTGATGATCTTTGAGGTCTCTTCTAGCTCTTGATCCATGATCCTATGTACTATTACCCGACTGGCCAGCACCCAAGAATGAGTGATCCCTTATAGGTATGACAGACGGTCCTCAACTCTGGTAAACTGGGACATCATTCTGGGGAACCCTCCTCCCCCCCGGGAATCTATATTGGTGGAAAATCAAGCTCACCCTATAATTCCTGCCCACCCACCTTCTCCACTCCCTTGCCAAAATCTTCCCAAGCTATTTGGTGACTGGAAATCTAAATTCTCCAATGAGTGCATAAAGAATGACAATAACAGAATGTTCAAACAGCCCCGGGGGGACATATGAGTCTAGCCACGGAGAGAGAGGAGGGAGACCAGCTCTCTGGCTCAAGGATGGGGAAGGGGTTACTCAGACACTTACATCTTGTCTTCAAAACAGATGGAGGGTCCCACAACATTGGCCGCTCCGCTCGTGATCTTGAAGGCGAAGAAATCTCGATGACATTTGTTACTGTTGTCACACTTATTTCTTGGTTGCTCTGTGGGGAGAACAGACCATTGTTAGGGATCCCAAAGGAGCAAGCCGCGTGAGGACAGAGAAGGGGGGGGGACTGACTGGAGTTTTCTCTACTCCCAAACTGAGGCCATGTTCCACAGATATCTGCTGAGTGAACAAATTGAGAAATGTAAAGTTTTGGTCTAATAGCTTTTTTCTTTATTTTATGGAACACATTTTGGGGTGGTAGATGGAGAACAGGTCTTGTGAAGTGGGTAGCCCCAAATTTGTTTTGTTTGTTTGTTTGTTTGTTTGTTTTTTAAGTGACTTGCTTAAGGTCACACAGCCAAATATCTGAGGCTGGATTTGAACTCACTGGAATTCACTAACTCTCTCAACTCCAGGAAATAGGAATGACCCAATTCCTTTTCCTAATAAGGACCTCGACCATCTCAAGAGCCCTTCGGGACAAAATCTGACTTTCTTATTGGACCACAGGAAACGTCTTGCATGTTTAATTGTTAAAATTACCCTAAAACCTCACCTCTGTAAATGTCGCTCTTTAGTGCCAGATCCGCCATCTCTCCCCCCTTCCCCCTTTAATGAGAGCATATAAAGAAAAATAGCTCTTTGAACAGTTGTCCCCCAGGGCTGTTTGCATGCAGGGGATGAAACTGTGGCTTTCTGCCTGACAGGTTATAATTTATATTAATGTGTGTTTTTAACACTACCTGACAGTTCAGAAGGCACCATTAGGGAGAAGTGGATAAACGCAGAATTAGGGAATTTTGGGCTGTAGGGGAAAGGGAGCATTAAACAGTCAAAATATCTACCAGAACAGGATGAGAGTCGGTCTGGTTTGCACTCTGCCAGAGGTGGAGGAGATAGTACTGCTGGCCTCCGGAGGGGGAGGCTGGCGATGTCCCACATGATGCTAGGGCACCTGGGAGGTCATCAGCAAAGCCTCTGGGAAGCTCCGGAGAGTTCTCCCCTTCCAGAGAGCTCTGTAGTCTGGACAGACCCCTGGCCTGGGATTTTGGGATAACCCTGGGGAAGTAGCTCTATGAGAGGGATCCAAGAGAGGGATCCAAGAGAGGGATCCCTTCTCTTCCCAGGATCTCGGAAAAGGAAAGGGAAGCTGGTCTTTCTGGTAGTCTTGGGAGAAGGGAAAAGAGGAGGAGGAGAAGGAAGAGAAGGGGAAGAAGAAATAGGAGGATGAGGGAGGAAAAGGGGGAAGAGAAAGAGGAGATGAGTAAGGGGAGGAGAAGGGGAAGGAGATATAAAAAGCAGAAGAGAAGGAGGAGAAGAAAAGGGGAGGAGGAGGAAAAGGAGAGGGAAGAGATAGGAAAGAAGGAGAAAGGGGAGGAGGAAGAGAGGGAAAATAATCTTACTAACTACCTAAGGAAAAGTTAATTTTGAATTGATGAAGGATATATTTATATATTGTATATGTACACGTGTGTAGGGAAAGAAGAGATAGAGGAACACACAAAAGGAAGAGAGACCAGGAAGGGATAATTTATATAATGACATGACTTGTAAACACACCTATTTACACTTATATGTACACACCCATACTCATATATAAATACATATAAAAAGGCTCATTGACTCCCAAAGACTGGGAGAAGGCACAAGCTCCCGGAATCTTGAGCTTTCTGACCGAGTTCCCATCAAGGGCTGCGTGAGTCAAAGCCAGCAGGATCCCATGCCCGACACCCTGAGCTTGGTTGTTTAAGGTTAATTGTTAACAGGGCCTGACATTTATCGGTTCCTGGTTCCTGGTGATGTGTTTTCTTTACATGTTCAGGAGGGAAAGGGAACAGGAGCTGGGGCAGTCCTTGGATGCAGCTGCCCTTGAGCCTAAGAAATGGTGTGACAAGGACAACTCTTCCCAGACTTCCCCTCTGGAAAGATGAAAATCTCTCTATGGCAAACTCGAGGCAACTGAAGATCCTGCCCCTTGGTACCTGGCTCCGCTCTATGCTTAGCCCCTCTGCCCATTTCTTGAGGCTGCCTCCTCGTACCCATCTGGTGAGGAAGGCCAAAATCAAGGCCTTCTTAGAATCACCCCGCCTGCTGATTGTCTGATTTGCCGATGGACTTTTCTGGATTAAAAATTGGGCTGAATATCCAAGAACGGTAAATGCACAGGAAGAGTCAATGGTGATGACAATTGGCTCTTTCTCCTGGTCTAGTGACTTAGAGAACCTGCTGGAGCTAGAAGCCCTGGGGCTAAGTCCTCCCTCTGACCCATCCTGACACCCAAGAAGTCTCACCTGTCAGTACCCTGGGCACGCTAGCTCACAGAGGAGGTGCCGCCTGCTTTGGTAGAGGGCGTTCCCTCATCTGGCACTTCCCTGAAGCACTGATATCCTAGTTATTAGATAACTAATCTGCTAACTAATAATATCTAATAATAACTAATATAACTAATAATTATCTAATCTGCTACAGGGGTGGCTTAGATTCCTTCCTCTCCCCTCTTTGAAAAATGGTATTTACTAAACTGTCCCTCCCCTCTGCCCGGAGCCACACTGAGCACAGGGACCAGAAGGCCCTTTGCCAAATACAGTGTCAGGACTAATTAACCTCAGTCGCAGGCCCCTCATCAGTGACACTTCCCAGGAGCCCCCTTGACTTTGCTGCTCTCAGTCACCATAGTTACACACACAAAGCATCTTGGTTGCCCCAGCCTAACGGCCTGAAAACCCTCTGCCCAGAGTAGCCTCAAGCAGTCTTTGCCATGGAAAGTGTTCAGGTCACCACATCCAGAGGACACACAATGGCCTGGTTCCAATTTGCCTGGTTTGACTTTATACAGAGAAGGGAGGAAGGTGGGAAGGAAAGAAAGAAAGCAGGAAAGAAGTGAGGGAGGAAGGAAAAAAGGAAAGAATGGAAGAAGGAAAACAGGAAAGAAGGGAGAAAGAAAGGGGAGGGAAGGAAGGAAAGCCACAAGGGAGGGAGGGAAGGAGGAAGGAATGAAGGAAAGGGGAGGAAAGAATGGAAAGTAGGAAGGAAGGGAGGGAGAAAGGAAGGAAAAATGAAGGAAGAGAGAATGGCAGGAAGGGGCAAGAGAGGAAGTAAGAAGGGAAAGGAAAGAAGGAGAAAAGGAAAAAAGGAAGAAGGAAAGGGGAGGGAAAAGAAAAGTTAGAAGGAAGGAAGGAAAAGAAGGAAAGAAAGAGAGAAGGGAGGAAGGCAGGTATGTAGGAAGGAAAGAAAGAAGGAAGTGAGAGGAAAAAAATGGAAGTTAAGGAAGTAGAAAGGAAAGGAAGAAGGGAAGGAGGAAGAGAGGAGGGAGGAAGGATGGAAGTGAGGGAGAATATTACACTTGATATCAGGAAGAAGTGCTTAAGAGTTGATGGTTCCCCAAAGACAGGAGTGGACTGTGTTGGGAGGACAGAGGTTCCTTCTCATTTCTAATCCCTGATGCTCAACATCTGATAGAGGACCAGTTTTGGAATCAGGAAGCTTTGGGTATAAATCCAGGCTCAGGAGCATGTTCATTGGCTGTATGGCCAATGATTTCTAGCTTTTTCTGGCATCGGGCATGGTGACCCCGAGATCCACCTCAGCCCTCAATGGGATCTCCATGCTGTTTCCTGCCTAAACCTCCTGGCCCTGATAATTTCTGGAACAGATCTTGGACTCACTCCTCGCCTACCATTTTTTTCAGAGTGCTCCTGCCTTCCCTTTCTTTTTCCTCTTCAGGAGGGGTGGAAATTAAAGGAACAAAAAGGACGTGTTTCAGGATTAATCCTGGGCCGGGGGTCGGGCTGCAGAGACTCCTCTTTTCTGATTTTCTGACTGCTTCGGTTGCTGGGACCCAGTATAGCAGCACATGTGCTCCCAACATGTAGGCTTCCATCCGATTATGGGAAGAACATCACATTGATACCGGAAAAGGGATTACTCTGGGACTGCAGGGAGAACGTGGAGTTTGCCCAGAGCCTAATCATCTGCAAGCTGGGCCTTATAAATCCTGTGTCAATGTGCCCGCTTAAACAGTCTTTGCCAGAATTGATTTTCTGACCTTTGTGTTCCGACGCTGCCGGTGCTGGCTCCGGCTCCGCAGCCGAGAAGAATTGGGGCCGGTGCTTGTTGCAGCTGGGCTCTCCCCACGAGGGAGGGAAGCTTAGAATCCTGTTTAGTGAATTCTCAGTCTGCATTTCTCTCAGACCTGCTGCATCAAGTATGGGCCCAGGGAGGCAAAGGCACCTGGGAGCATCCCCAGGGCCAGCATCCCTTCAGGGAACGTGGGAAGCAGGAGGATCTGAGCAGGGGTCAGCCTTCTGGCTCCCCACCCAGACTCATTCTTCATAATTGGCTTTGATCACTGGACTGTGGTGGGTGCGTAGGAGGAGGTCTCCCTTGGCCAACTTCTCTTCTGCTCTTTAGACTTTGGTCTGGTTTTTTCAAAGGGGCCTTTACCGAGAAGAGGTACAGAACTGAGGATCAAAGGGCCTCAACTTGAATCATGGCGGGTTCCCTTTGGGCCACCCCCCAAATGTGAGCTGTGGGGAAGAGTGCCTCTGGGCAGTTTTCGGCATTTCCTAAAGGGCTTTCAGCAATGCTCCCCTGTCTGTCTGCCACAGAGCCTGTAATTTCTACCATTAAGTCTTCTTCTGAGTCGTTTTAGCACAGAGCTAGATCAGGAAGGGGTCTTAGAAGTCAGCAGTCCAAGCTCCTCATTTGACGCGTGAGGAAACTGAGACTCAGGAAGCTGAAGTAACTTGTTTAAAATCACACAGATTGGGAGTACAAGAGCCATGATTGAACAAGGCTCTGTGACTTCAAGTTCAACAGCTTTTCCAGGGATTGTGTGGCAAGCAGGGACAACAAGTCAGGAAGGGAGAAAGGAAGAGAAGCAGGGAAGAAGAAAGGAGGAAGGGAGGAAGGAAGGAAGGCAAGAAGGAAAGAAGGGAGAAAGGAAGGAAGGATAGAAGGGAGAGGAAGAGAAGGAGGAAGGGAGAAAGGAAGACAGGAGGTAAGGGAGGAAGCTATGGAAGGAGCGAGGGAGGGAAGGAAAGAAGGGAAGGAGAGAAGGAGGTATGGAGATATGGAAAGAGAGAAGGAGGGAAAGATGGAAGGGAAGGAAGGAAGGAGGTATGGAAAGAGAGAAGGAGGGAAAGAAGGAAGGGAAGGAGGGAAGGAGGTATGGAAAGAGAGGAGGGAAGGAAGGGAGGGAGGGAGGGAAGAAGAGAAGGAGGGAAGGAGAAAAGAAGATAGGAGGGAGGAAGGTATAGAAGGAGAGAAGGAAGGAAGGAAGAAAGGGAGGAAGGAAGGAAAGGAGATATTTCAAAATGAAGGTGCTATGAAAATGAAAGATATCAATAAAGTTTTTAAAAAAGATATAGTATTAAGCACCTACTATTCCCAAAGCGTGGTGCTAGGCTCCAGAGACAGAGCTAAAGCCTACAGACTCCCTTCTCACAAGGAGTTTCCGTTTCATATCCAGTAGCTTGAGAGGGTCCTGCCAGAGGTCCTTTTGCTCAGTTATGCAGCCCCTTTTTGCTGCTAATTCAGCCTCTACTATACTACTATACTACTACTATTACTCCTACTCCTACTACTAATGATACTACTATTAATACACTACCATACTATACTACTACTATAACTACCACTACTCCTATTACTCTTACTACTACCACTACTTCTACTACTGATACTACTATTACTACTACTACCACCATTCCTATTATTACTACTACTGCTGCTGCTACTATACTACTACTATCACCACCACTACTGCTATTACTGCTACAACTATTATTACTACTAGTATCATCATTAGGGCCACTATTACTACTACTACTACTGCTTTTCCTACTACCATTAATACTACTACTATTGGCACTACTACTACTAGCTGACATTTATATAACATTATGAGCCAGACACTGTAATAAACATTCTACAGTCATTATCTCTTTTGGTCTTCACAATAACCCCTAGAGGTAGGTGCTATTATACCCATTTTAAAGATGACTAAGCTGAGGCAGATAGAGATGAAATGACTTGCTCAAGATCAAATAGCTAGTAAGTGTTTGAGGTTTTCTGACTCTAGACCGAGCCTTCTATCCACTGCACCATCTGGCTAAATGTATATATATGTACACACACATTCCTCCATATTTTTATGCGTGTTGTTTCTCTCTTTAGAACATAAGCTTCCTGAGAGAAACAATAGTCTAATTTTTAGGGACAGCAAGGGGGGAGCACCAGCCCTGAAGTCAGGAGGATCTGAGTTCAAATCTGGTCTCAGACACTTAACACTTCTTAGTTATGTGACCCTGGGCAAGTCAATTTAACCCCAATTACCTCAGCAAAATAATAATAATAATCTTTGTCTCCTCTGTATTTAGTAAATCTGTTAGGTGATTAATAATGTTTGTTGGGTAGTTGATTGATATTGATACAGAAAAATAAAGTTCTACTCACTCTCACTGGTTATCTTTGAGGAAGAACCTGTGTGGAGAGAGAAAGAAGACATGGCTTAGAATTTATCTCACAGGAAAGAGAGCTCCAGAGCTGAGGGGAAGAAGGAAGAAAGTTTGAAGGGAAAAAACACAATTTTGTGCCTCTGGGCAGTCTAAACACAGCTCTGGTCATTACAGGATTTCATGAAAGGTGATTAAAAAAATCTCAAATGCTGCCTCCTCCATGAAGCCATCCCTAATCACCCCGGGGAACCTTGAGCTTTTCTCCTGAGCCCCAAAGGGGCTTCCTGTTAGCACTGTGCACTTGGCATTTCTTTGGGATGGTCAGTTCCTGAATGTGCTTCCTAATTGTGTCCGCTTCCCCATCTCACTTTCATGCATAATAAATATTCTAATTTCCCTGAGGTCAGAAAACCAGTCAGAAACTCCTTCATTCTCTGCCTTTCACCTGAAGCTCTGGGAGAAATGGAGTTCCAGTCAAACTCAGAGGTGAAAATCAGTGTTGATCTGACTTGATGTCCTAGCAATGGGAGGAATCTCAAACTGATGAGTTTCTCCATTGGCCACGAGATGTGTCTCACATTTGTTTGAAGGAAGTGATGGTGACTGAGCAAGTATAATGCTATGTGGGGGATGGACTGTGAATGACCAACCAATGGTGGCTACTCCTAATGAGCTGAGATTTGGACTGGATTTTTTTTTTCTGAGGCAATTGGGGTAAAGTGACTTGCCCAAGGTCACACAGTCAGGAAGTTCTAAGTGTCTGAGGCCAGATTTGAACTCAGGTCCTCCTGACTTCAGGGCTATATCACTTAGCTGCCCCATGGATTGGATTTTTAAAAGAACCAATTTAAAGGGGGGAAAGAGATGCAAAGAGTAATTTAGAAGATGAAAAAAAAAGGAGAAGTATCAATATATATATAAAGATATATACATAAAACTGTTGATCTGAGCCAATGTGCTCAAAGTTCAATAGACAGATCTAAATTTCTCAGTGATGTAGCGGGAGAACAAGGGGCAATGATTCTTCGAGGAAGAATGTAAGCTTGATCTATAGCCTGAGAAGTCAAGGGTTTGCAGAAGGATTTTGAAGCATCATCCCATGTTTCCTTCCTTTTGTGGATTTATTCTATCATTCTCAGGACCAGAAGGGCGCCCCGGAGCCATTTTATTCCACATGTACCTCATCAACGACCAAGAACTCTGCCTCACCCCCACTGCCACATGCAATACTCGGTAGGGAAGTAGGGCATAAAGGAACTTTCTATTCAAATAAATATAACCTTTGCACATCATCTAAACAATGTTTTTGTCTACATATATCAAGGAAAGAATGAATCAAATCACCAGCCGTTGGGTAGTGTTTGGGAGACTGGGCTGATCTTGTAATGTAGCCATGTAAAACAGCTAAGCAAAGAAAGTGGCTAATACATTTAGGAATTGTTAAGGGGAGTTTTATATTCACAAGGGGATGGGTTTCAGGGTCCTGCAATTAAGCTGAAATTCACCTGGGGCAGATAGTAGTGATATTTGGGGTTTGCTGGATTACTGGCCCTGTATCGGATACAGTGTGAGCCAGTCATGGCAGAATACAGGGAGAGTGCTGGTTGCTCAGGGAGAGATTCACAAGGACCCATAAGGGAGTTTTCAGGAGGTTGGAAGATGGTGATTCCATAAGAGGAGTTCTGTGTAGATGGAACCATGGGGGGAATGTTGGAAAAAGGAGAAAGGTGGAGATCCAGACACCCCAAGTACTCTGTTACAGCTCTGACTTAATGAGGGATAATGAAATGAGGGAGAAAGAAAATGGAAGAAGAAAGGAAACCAGCCTCTGGCTTAAGCTGGTTTCCTTTCTTCTTCCATTTTCTTTCTCCCTCATTTTTTCTTCTCTCATACTTTCTCTCCCTTTCCCTCTTTCCTTTCACTTCCAGAAAGTAAAACATCCCCTAAATCCATGGCATTTCCCCAAACCTTTCTCCATTTCCTGTTAACTAACTTTCCTCTGAGGTTTATTATAACTTTTTGCCTTTGGGAGAAAGAAGAGTTTGGGTTTATTGAGAAGGAAAGTGGAGACTGCAGCTTTGGTCCTGATGGACAGCGGCAGCCCAAGAAATCTCTCCAGGGGCCTTTGTCAGACATGTCAGTGATGGAGTAGAGCCTTGAATGAACAGCACAAGTCACCTCATCAAATGCTAGTTCTTTTAGATTTTCAGTCCCGGCCCTGAGGGCCCTGCTAATAAAATGATGATGAAATAACTTACCCAGAAAGTCCCGTAAACTAATGATTTTACCAGTCTTCTTGAAATAGGTGTGAGTAAAGAACCATGTGGCCAGCAGGGTAAAAACGATGGCCCCCAAACGGATTAAGGCTGAGGAAAGGGATAGAGACCAGGTGACATTAGATCAGAGTGAAAAAAGCAGCTCTTCGTTGGTTGGTTCTCAATTTTCTCATCTGTAAATTGAACAACTTGGACTTGACCTTTGTCCCCTCTTGCTCCAGAGCTATGACCTGTGATCAGCAACACTGTGAAGTGGATTTTTGGGGAGAGGGACCCTCTTTTTCTCCTTTGGTATTTTTCTCTTGAGATCCATAAATTGTACAGGATTCCCCAAAGTAGGGCCTTTCTTGGGCCTTCCTTTTTCATTTCTAGTCCTAACCCATAATCCAGAATTTTCCCTTCCAAGCCAATGGCACCATCAAAATTTGTTTATTTTGAGTCTTATTCTCTATGGATCGTGATACCTCACTGGATGAACGGAGAAACTCATTTATGCTAAGATGCTGATGACTTACTTAATACCTACATTTATTAGGACTCTAATTCTTAATTAATTAATTAATTCTTTTTTCATTTATGAGCATTTATTGTTTTCTCTCTCCTCCAAATTAAGGATAACATAGGGTAACAAAAACAAAACCTTTTTTTTGAGCAAAATTTTGGCAACAGAACCTTGGATAATATTTGTAAAGAACTTAGCACACCGTCTGGCACATAGTAGGTATTTAATAAATCAAGCAAATTTCCCGTATTGGTCACACGTCTCATTCTGAAGATTTAGTCCATCATCTCTCTGTCAGGAGAGGGGGGGTGGGGAATATTTTTGCTCACCAGCTCTCTGGAATTGTGGCTGGTTATTCTTTATTATCTTAATATTAAGGAGTCACAAAAATGAGAATTTTAGAAGCTTCTAGAGAATCTGTGACTCAATTTCCCTCCTAAGTGTAGAAAATAGCTTTTTCTCCTGACTTCCCCCCTTGCAAGAATATTTGTAATGACACCATCCCGTTCTCTGTGGCTCATTAAACCCAGCTCTCCCATTCAGAGTACTTATAAGTAGGCAAATAGATATAGACTCTTGAATTTCTAGCCACTCGGTGCTGATTGGGTCACAATCCTTGCTATCTTGGATCTTAACTTGACTGTTCTAAAGCAATCGCTTAGATTAGAAATGGAATGGATTTGACCTGGACTCCTTTTAGTGACTTTTCCACTCATTTTCCCAGCATTGATTCCATTTCTATTCCAGTGTATATCAGGCACTGAGCTAGGGTGGGGTGATACCAGGACAAAAGAGAAAGCGTTGTTCTCAAAGAGATTATATTCTATTGGGGGAGAAGGAGCAATATATGTGGAGAAAAAGAAAGTATAAAATATATGCAAGGTGATCTTTGTACTTGTATCCCCAGGGTCCGGCACATAGTAGGCTCTTAATAAATGCTAGCTGATTGATTGATAGGAAGCCTTTGAAAAGGCAGAGAGGAGGGAAGTGGAATCTCACGCATGAGGAGGGAAATTTGGATGAGTTTGGTTAATTGGGTAATTTCTGGCACATAATAAGTGCTTCAGATAGTTTATCGATTGATTAATGGATTGATAGGCTATCTTGTGACAAGATGGAAAGGAAAATAAACTGGAGTCAGGAACGGTCAATCTGCCAAGAGCTATCCTTGCATGGGGACCGAGGCTGGGTTTACTTGAAGCTGTTTGGAGTGGAGGCCTGGTGGATTTGGCCAAACAGGCTCTGGGATAGAATGGCTGAGGAGGGGACCCAGAGAATGTGATACTCCAGGAAGTCACTAGTCATAGAAGGAGGTGTCCCGAATGGCGGTCACTCTCCCTGACCCAGCTGCAAGAGGATTGGGAGCGGGGAGAATAGGTGGGACATGAAACCAGGTGTAGCCAGAGGTCCCTGATGGGAGAGTGGTCAGAAACAGAATCAACAGGAAAAGAGGAATATCATAGAGGAGGGAAGGGAAAACACGGTCCATCCGGTGGTAGCCAGCAAGGAAGGAACAAAGGGGCAGGCAGGCAGAAGCTGCAATCAGTCAATCAATCAAAAAACAAATATATATTAAATATACAAATATACATTACTACGCGCAAGGTGGAGAAAAGTCATGTTGCAAGGATTTTAAATGTCAAACAGGATTTACAGTTCAGGCAAAAGCTCTGGAGAGTCGTACCCTGTGTTTGGCTGCCTAGAGTGAGCTCACGAAACAGGGGCAAGGTGGGTATCTCCATCTGATGTGTAGAAGCTTCTTGGGCAGAACTCAGGTAGTTCTTAGAGGAAAGGGAGAGCCGGGATGCCAGAGTAGGTCTACGGGGTAGTCACCCCCAAGAATTTTCCCATTATATCTATGGGGATGTTTCCCTTGTGCTCTTGATGTTGTGGGAGAGGGAGAGGAAAGGGAGGGTTGGGTTCCGAGCTGGGCTGACAAGTTCCCCAAGGTCTTGGGCACTAAGAACCTCCCATGGGCCACCAGTTCAACAGAGACCACATTCTTGGGCTTTGTGTTCCCTTGCCTTTTAGG
The DNA here is from genome assembly GCF_048593235.1 of Sminthopsis crassicaudata. NCBI lineage: Eukaryota > Metazoa > Chordata > Mammalia > Dasyuromorphia > Dasyuridae > Sminthopsis > Sminthopsis crassicaudata. The sequence goes on along the minus strand of NC_133617.1, from coordinate 737,413,422 downwards.
TGGCACAGTGAGTATTCCATGGGGACCTGGAATCAGAAAGGCCTTCAAATATGACCTCCGACACTAGACACTGTAACATGCTGGACAAGTCTTATAATCTTAGTCTGCCTCAGTTTCTTCCTTCTTAAAATGGGGATAATAATAGCATTCACCTTCCAAAGTTGTTCTGAGGATGGAATAAGATAATATTTGTAAAGAACTTAGCACTGTGTCTGGCACATAGTAGGTATTTAATAAATACTTCCCCCCCCTCCACTTCCTTCCTGTAGGGTGTGTTGTTTCAAAAGTCAAAGGTCAGTATTGACAATATTGCTTAAAATGAGCTAATCAAGGCTCCCACCTTTTCCTCTACCAGCCGCCTACAAAGGACCCACGACTGGGGCTTGAAGCTGGAGGTCTGACCTAGTTGCTCACACACTCCCACCAGGCAAGTTATGACTTGTGAGATTTGGAGACTCCTCCAGATAACTGCCTTCAACTCCAGATGAGCCAGGGCTCTCTCTGCCCAGAAAGTTGGGTGACTTCCCAGTCCTTTCCATGAGAGCTCCCATAGACCCTCACCCCTTGGCTTTGTATCCCAAGAAAGCCGCCATGTCTCTGCATTTTTCTGGGATCTTGATTATGTCTTGTTTTGAGGGGGTCTTCTTATGTGCAATTGAAAGGAGCTGGGACTTATCAGGTTCAGATTAGGGAAAGTAGCTGCTGCTAAGGAATCCCTCCCTCCCTTCCCCTCTGCCTTCTACCCAGTGCTTTGGTTTGAAGGACAGCAACAAAAATCAGCAACAGGGCAGTGGTAGTGCCTGCTTGTGAGGGCTCTTGAGAACTGATCGTTAAATTTTGAATATTTACCCTTGAAAAAAGGGCAAATTCTACAGGTCAGGTATTGGGTTGTTGCTCTGTTGATTTCTTAGACTGAAGAAAATGATGGAAAGGGGGTTAATAATGAAGATTAAATTTAAAAGTGTGAGAAATGCAAATTAAGACAACTCTGAGGTATCATTACACACCTGTCAGATTGGCTAAAATGACAGGAACAAATAACGATGAATGTTGGAGGGGCTGTGGGAAAACTGGGACACTGATGCATTGTTGGTGGAGTTGTGAAAGAATCCAACCATTCTGGAGAGCAATCTGGAATTATGCCCAAAAAGTTATCAAAATGTGCATACCCTTTGACCCAGCCATACTACTACTGGGCTTATACCCCAAGGAACTACTAGAGAAGGGAAAGGGTCCTGTATGTGCCAAAATGTTTGTGGCAGCCCTTTTCATAGTGGCTAGAAGCTGGAAGACGAATGGATGTCCATCAATTGGAGAATGGTTGGGTAAACTATGGTATATGAATGTTATGGAATATTACTGTTCTATAAGAAATGACCAACAGGAGAAATACAGAGAGGCTTGGAGAGACTTACATCAACTGATGCTGAGTGAAACGAGCAGAACCAGAAGATCATTATACACTTCAACAATGATACTGTACGAGGATGTATGCTGATGGAAGTGGATTTCTTCAACATAGAGAAGAGCTAATCCAATTCCAATTGATTAATGATGGACAGAACCAGCTACATCCAGAAAAGGACTGGGAAATGAATGTAAACTGTTATTTTTACCTTCTGAATCCAATTCTTCCTGTGCAACAAAAAATTCGGTTCTACACACATATATTGTATCTAAATTATACTGTAATATATTTAACATATATAAGACTGCTTGCCATCAGGGGGAGGGGGTTGGGGGAGGAAGGGAAAAAATCTGAATAGAAGTAAGTGCAAGGGATAATGTTGTAAAAAATTACCCATGCATATGTACTGTCAAAAAATGTTATAATTATAAAATAAAATAAAAAATTAAAAAAAAAAAATTTAAAAGTGTGTTATGTGCATATCTTCCCACAGAGAGCCGGTTGTTAAACATTTACCAGCATACCCCCAGCAGCAATTTTACAACATCAGTTTATTTAATGAATGCGAATCTCAGCTTACCTGACAGTCTCATCCTGTCTGAATAGGGGACACTTTGGCTGACTGTGAGCAGTGCTGGCCTGTGGAAACAAAAGCGGAATGAGAATTTGAAACCAGTCCCTGAAAACAACAGCAAAAATGACCATAGCCAAAACCAGGACATTGGATGATGGTTACTTTCTAAAGGGAAAGAATCCACTCCTAATCACAGGTTCCTGGGCTTTTAAGATCCACTGAGAGGTGGAAGAGATCTCAGAGGACAAGTCCAACCCTCTTATTTTCAGGCAGAGGGTGGTTAAGTGACTTGTCTGGGAATTCACAGCTACCGCCTGAGGTACTGAGGTAGGACTTCACTGACTCCATCAAATACAGCTCAGTAATCCATTTTTCTCTAAACACTCTTCTCCCCTTCCTCAACTCCCTCCACCATCTTCCTCTCCAACACCCATCTAGATTTAACAATTATTTACAAGGCATTTAGGCACTTTGCAATTCAGCCCCGGGACTCAAAGGGAAAATGGAGCCATAATCTAGTTGAAGACGCTAGACTTTTATATGGGGAAACTAGAGAAATTAAAGGGGTCTGTTTGGAAGTGAGTAAAAGCTAGACACAAAGGAGATCCATGGGATTTCTTGGGAGAGAGAAAGAATAAGGTGGAACTGACTGGCATTTAGATCACTGAGTTCAAAAATCTCAATCTCTTCTGATGAATGATTTTCTTTAAGAAATTTTATTTTACTTTTATTTATTTATTTCTTTCCTGAAGTTGGGGTTAAGTGACTTGTCCAGGGTCACACAGCTAGGAAGTGGTAAGTGTCTAAGACCACATTTGAACTCGGGTCCTCCTGAATTCAGGGCTGGTGCTCTATCCACTGCACCACCTAGCTGTCCCTCTTTAAGAGATTTTAAAAGGAGAATGTCTCTAGTTTGTTTCACACATAAGGAAACTGAGGCAAACAGGATTAAGTGACTTTCCCAGAGTCACACCCAAGTAAATGTCTGAGGCTAGATTTGAACTCAAATTCTCCTGACTCCTGAATCAGCATCCTATCCACTGAGTCACCGAGCTGCCCATGCTCTAGGAGTTCTGAACTTTTTTTTTTTTTGTATATGGGATCCTTTTGGTACTCTGGTGAAAGCTAAGGATCTTTTGTAGAATAAGGTTTTTGTCTTTATAATTGAAGGAAATGCTCAATTTCAGTTAGAGGTGAATGAAAATGAAGATGGAATATTTTCCTTTTTTCAAGTTTACCCAAGATCTCCAGAAATCTATCCATGTACTGCCCCAGGGAGGAGGGAGAGTATTCATGTCTCCAGTTAAGAACCCCTTAGTTACTCAATACTTTGGGTGGGATAGGGGATGGAGCACGTCCTGGAGTCAGGAAGACCTGATTTTAAATCTTCCCTGCCACATTTAGTAGCTGTGTGACCCCAGGCAAATCCCACAACCTCTTTTATCCTCAGTTTCCTCATCTGTAGAATGGGAACAATAATGCCTATAACACTGACTTCCAGAGTTGTTTTTCCTTTTAATCTGAACCAAATAATACAAGCATTTCCACCCCCAAGTATCCTCATCAGGAATATGAAGGTAATATTTTCATAGCCTACCTGAAGATTTATCGTTCTGAGGCCCAAATAAATAATAACAATGACAAAATCAAATGGTATTGATTGAGCATGTTAAAGTTTGCAAAGTGCATCAGCTACAGTAGCTTATTTGAGCCCACAACAAAAAGAAAACAGCCTGTAGTTCTTGGAAAAAGAGCCGTATTCTTGAAGGGGGAACAGAGAAAGGAGAGGAAGGATCTGCCCCACCTGCAAGGCTTCCTTCTTCCTCTCAAAGGTGCAAACTTTAAGGTGCTCAATCAATACTGTTTGCTTTTTAGGGCTATTATGAGTTCTTTGGGCCTTAGAACAATAAATCTTCTGAGAGACTATGAAGATATTATCTAGTGAGATTCAGGAAGAATAAGGTAGTTGGAACACATCACTTCAGCTCTCTGAACCTGAGAAAGTTGGGCCAAGTGACTACTAAGGTACTTTCTTGTTCTCTATCCTTTCATCCTTCACATTATCCAAGGTCACATGGCTCAAATATCAGGGTGATCTCTGCTCTATCCTGTACAAATACCCTGTCATACATATTGATTTGCAATGGTGAGCATCTTCCTATTGTATCTCCAGAGCCACACATAGTACCTGACACATAGTAGGCCAAATAAATGTTTATTGGCTTGACTTGACTTCTCAATCCAGTTCTGTAACTGGTAAACCGTGCAGAAATCCAGGTATGGAGTGTCATTTGTCTAAGTCTACTTTCTGAATTAGCCCACACCCCCCATAGCTGCTCTTAAAAGCCTTTGGAGGACAGAGAGTAGAGGAGCCCAATTTGCCCTGGAAAAAATTTAAAACTACGGTGAGGAATGAACCCCGAAGGGTCAAATAAACAGCCACGACACACACTCAGCCAGTTGGAACCTAGTAACATTATTGGTTTTGTCCTGTTCTCCCACTCTTTGATTTGGCCAAGTGGAGGCTACCTGCTAAGCTATGTTCCCAACTCCACTGAAGCCTGACGAACTAATTAAAGTTTCTCTCCAAAAAGGCCCAAGGGCTATCATGTTTTGATATTTCTACTCCCAAGTCACTAGAATTCTAAAATAATTCAGGACCCATGAGAGGGGAGTGACCAAAATTGGGTAAGACATAAGGAGAAAATGGGAGGCCTAAATCTGGCCTCCTGGAGACAGGATTTTCTTGGTAGCTATTATATTATCCCTCCATCCACATCTTAGATGGATTTTGCAATTAGGTGACAAGCTCAAGCAACCTCACGAGGATTCGAACAGCCGCTCCTTGGGGAGTTGAGTACATTCAAAGAACCACAAAGATCCTTTTCTCAACCTTGTGTTATATGGTAAGACTGAATCCTTATCTATTCCCACTAGGCTAATTAAAAAAGATAGAGTTGAGTTGAAAAATGAGAAGCAAGTTCTGAAATCTCTTCTTTCTAAGGTAAGAAAAATAATTTCCAAGGTTTGTGAAAGGATGAAGTAGGGAGTGAAATAGTGATGAAATAATAATAATGGTACCCATTGTACAGATGAAGGAATCAAGGCTTAGTGAGAATCATAGGATTATACATTTGACCTGAAAGAAAATCTAGAGCCCACCGATTCCATCCCAGAGAAGGTAAGAGATCTGGCCAAGATTTCACACCTAATGGACGGCAGAAATAAGGTTCTTATTTCAAAATCTGGTGTTTTCTTCATTGCTTTACCATCGACCTCCCAGTTAATAAGGGACACCAAAGAACCCTCATTTTCTTTCTCCAGGCTCATTAGGTTTACTTTGGATTTATTTGATACTATATATTTACTTTATATATAAAGTATACCTTGTATAGACTATATACACACTTTATTCATGTATATCTTGGCTTTAGAAGATATTTCAAGCTTAGCAAAGAGTGCTACATCAGGTTCTGAGGTCCTTGAGGGCAAGGATGCTCTCAGGACTTAGCAGAGCGCCATTGCTTATTGGCTGACCCAACTATACTCACAGGCCATTGCATCTTTTCCTCTTAGTTAATATTTGGGCAAAGCTTTGGGGACATAGACTGTCTTAAAGGAGCCTAGTGGGTTGGACTTGGGGAGATATACAGCATGCAGACAAGGAAGTAAAGACAAAGCAAACACAAATTAGGACTTCAGTGTCCCAGAGCTGGAAGGGCTCACTGAAGCCCCCTTACTGCCTTGGTGATGTTGGGCAAGTGATCTCTCTGGGCCTCAGTTTTCCTTAGCTGAAGAAATCCCTTGCCCAACAATCCCCGGTTAGTGTCAGATTCATATGAATAAATTAATAATAATATAAATAATTTCAAGAGGTAGAGAGTGCTAATAAACAGATGGAAGCAGGGAGCAGTCAGAAAAGGCCAAAAAGGACACAGCTGAGTTGTTCTTTAGAGGAAGCAGGGACTTCTCTGAGGCAGTGAAAAGCAGGGCATCATGGGACTAACATCAAGCATTTGCCTTTTCAGATAGGTGTCAGATAAAGCAGTGGTGATGGGGAAGGGGAGTCAGACAAATATGGAGGGCCAGAGCCGGAGAGACAGAGACAGAGGAGCCATTTAAATTGGCTAGTGCCTCACCTTTTGGTCCCGCTGAAGATCAGGGTTTAGAGAGATGTCCAGCTCTCACTAGAGGGGGATACAGCCACAGAACAGTCCGGAAAGCCCTTCCAACAGCTCAGCCCTTCCCTTCCTCTCTCCCTCTCTTCCTCCTCCACCAACCAGTCCAAATAAGTACATGCACACCAAGTCCTGAGAGAGGGAGGCCCTTATCGTCGGGAGCTCAGCCATCCAGCCTAATGAGTCTTGATCAGAAGCATGACGGCCCCAACCCAGTTCCCCCGTCCTTCCACCAAGGCAGCTTTAGACTGGGGGTAAGACCTGTGGCAAGCATCCTCTAGGCAGCGCCACCAAACCTGTCCCCTGCCCCCCCCCATACTCTTTCCCCCAGTTGTTTTCCACAACCTGTTATACAAGTTGGGTAATCATTAGGTAAAGAACCCAGCAAGAATTGTCATACTTCCTTTGGGCGGGGACCAAAGCTCCGTTTTGTCAGCCCAGACTCAGCCCCAATTCCCAAGGTCTCTGCTGGATGCGGGCTGGGCCAGCTTGGGCCAGCTTGGACTCCAGTGGGCACGGCCAATGACACCTGGAAGGGGCTTGGCCCTGGGGAATGGGGTCCCTGCCCCCAAGGAACTTGTGATTGCACAGGGGGATGCAACCTCCCTCTGTATAACAGCTCCCGTAGAAGGGGTGAGATTGGCCTGGACCCATCTAGACTTCTACAATTTGGAATTTTTTTTCACTCATCTCTTAAGGTAGTAGATCAAAAGAGAGCTTGGAGGTACAGCCATATCCTCCTCCCTCTCCTCCTAGATGTCTATCTCCCTGTCATGGGGCAGTGTTGCTGAAATCTACTCTTCCAACAACTAATTCTATCTTAAAGGGTCTATTTGATGAGACCTCTCTTAGCCTCTGTTTTGTCATCTGTAAAATGGGCAAAAATTCTGCTTCACAGAGCCACTGAAAGACATGAAATAAGTGCTTTGCAAACTTTAAAAAATCTCTATCTCTGTCTCTCTCTTGCTCTCTATCTCTCTCTCTTTCTCTGTTTCTCTCTGTGTATTTCTCTCTCTCTCTCTGAGTGTTTCTTCCACCCTCTCCATGCCTCTGTGTATGTGTGTGTGTGTGTAAATAGAGGGAAGGAAAGGAGAAGGGAACATGCATTTATTAAGCAGCTACTGTAGTAGGTGCCAGGCTTCGAGGTAAGCACATAATTATTGTCTCTTTTGATTCTCACAACAATCCTTGGAAGGAGGTGCGATTATTAGCTACATTTTCCAACTGAAGAAACTGAGGCAGCCAAACTTGCCTATGGTCACAAAGTATCATATCTGAGGTTAGATTTTCACTTGGTTTTCCTGTATTCCATCTACTGAACCCCCTAGCTGCCACTTTGGCAGATCATAATGACTTGTCCAAGGTCAAACAAACAGTCAATATCTGAGACAGAATTTGGACCAGATCTTCCTGACTCCAAGTCTAGGAGGCTGGCCATTGCACTAAGTTCCCTTTCTTGTTTCGGTGCTGATGCCTTCACTGGATTGTGACCTCTTTGAGAGCAGGAACCATGACTTAGTCAACTTTGTATTGATCTCTGTGCTTAGCAGAGAAAGTGCCTTCACATGCAGTAGGTGTTCTATAAGTGTTTGCTGAATGAAAGAATACAGGGCACTCCATAAGTGCTTCTCATTGTTTGGACAGAATAGCCTCGGTCTCTGCAAAGAGACCAAATGCCTGCTCACAATCTTTTTCACCTGCCAATATGATTGCATTTCCCAGAACGAAGCCTGATGTGGAGGAGGCTAAATCATGGACCAATGTAAGGAGCTCTCATTGGGCCGTGGGCAAGATGAAGGCTCTAGTTAGCTAGTATGTGATGTTGGGTAGGTCATTTCCTCCCACTCCTGCCTACTTCTGAGTCTTGGTTTACTTATCTATTTTATATATATATATATATATATTTATATATATATTTGCATTTATATATAAATATATATTTATATATTATATATACATATACATGCATTTATATATAAATATACATTTATATATTTTATATATATACATATATATGCATTTACATATGCATTTATATATAAATATATATGTAGTTAAATTAAATAGTGAGAGAGGCACTGAATATAGGGAAACCCCTATATATTATATATACATATACATATAGGGAAACTCCTATATATTATATATATGTATATATAATATATATAGGGAGTTAAATTGTGAGAGAGGCACTGAATATAGGGGAAACCCCTATATATTACATATACATATACATATAGGGAAACCTCTATATATCATATATACATATATATGTATATATAATATATATATATGGAATTGAATTAAATGGTGGGAGAAGTACTGAATATAGGGAAAACCCCATGGAAAAATGGCATCGATGGGACTAGCAGTTCCTTTTTCAACTCAACAAACATTGAGTATCTGCTATATAAAATCTTCGTGCTAAATCCGGGGCAGAGAAAGATATATAGTCCATAAATCTGATCTCTAGGAGCTAGCAATCTAAATGGGGCGAAGATTAAGTACATAAATAATTCTGATAAGGGAGCGAGTGATTAATATAAGTGTGCCAGAGGGATGCAGGCCAGGTGTCATGAGATAACTTCTGGGTAGAGGACAGAATGAGAGGTTGCAGGAGAGTCTAATTCAGCAACATCCCCCCTCAGACATTGTGAGGGAAATGCCAGGGAGGGAATAAAGCTCCGGGAAATCCTCCAGAAGGAACTGGTTTCATAAGGGACATACACACTCAGAGAACTGAACAAAGAAAAGAAGTCACGGCATGTTGAAAAAAAGAAAGGTTAAGAACTAAAAGAAAACGGAGGTCAGAATAACTGGAGAAAAATATATTCCCACAGAGGTGGAAGCTACAAGACCCAACAAAATAGACGACAATCATACTTCAAGAATGAAATAGATACAAGAAAATAAAATACAAATAAAATAAAACAAATACAAAAATAAAATAAATACAAGAAAAAATAAAGTATCATTTGTGAGGAAATGTTGAAGGAACCCAGAGAGACTTGAGGAATGTCAAAACAAGATGGCGATAGGACTCAGCAGTTCAGAAACATACTTGGAGAATATAGACAAAGCAATAGGCTTAAAGAACTAACAAACAAGCAAGCAAATAATATAAGAGGTAAGGGAAATGCCCAGATAATTACCCAACTAGAAAAGGATATTAAATATACCCAACGGCAAACTGATGGGGCTAGAGGATACAGTAGGAGAGAACTTGGAGTATTATCGGAATTCCCCAGAAGAGCGGAGATGGAAATAACCTGACTGTAACTGACTGAATGTTAGAGCTGGATGGAATCTCAGTACCCGACCTGTTTAGCCCATAACTAACCAGGAATCTGACTTCTCAAAAAAAGTGAATTTTTAGCCTTTGCCTGAAAAATCTCCCAGGAGGGAAAGCCCCCTCCCTACCTTCTTTATAGCTGATTCCATTTTGGAATAGCTTTAACTGCTCAGAACCTAAATTGATTTCTTTGTGACTTCTCCTCAGGGGCCTTGGAGAACTTTCTTCCACATTTATAATTTATAATGTGATGACAACTTTTAGACTTTATTTGGCTTGACAATGAGGATCCAAGGGATGCAGTTGGAAAAAAGATGGAGTGATGTAATCCCTATCTCATTTCTATCTCAATATGCTTCAGATTATTATTCTTAATGATCATCACTAATATTAATTTACCATATTTTATTATATTATGGGTTATTTATTATTGTGTAATAATAGCAATAAATAGTCAGAAGCAAATAGGTGGTACAAGGTATAGAGTACTGGACCTGAAGGTAAGAAGAGCTGAGTTCAAATTCTGCCTTGGACACTAGCTAAGTGCCTCTGGGTGAGTCATCTAAATTCTTTTTGTTTTAGTTTCCTCATCTGTAAAAATGGTGATAATAACAGCACCTGTCCTCCAGGGTCATTGAGAGACTCAAATGAAATAATCTGCCTGACATCAATTTTTTTTTTCTGGGGCAATTGGGGTTAAGTAAAGAGTAAGAGTAAACATAAAGAGCTTCCAGTGGGGAAGTGCCCCAGAACCTACTTCTGCAGAGGGCATGGAGCCCTGCTTAAGGACACCGTCCTTCTCCCAAGATACATAGCCCTTTGACTCGGTGTGCTTTCCCATCTAGACCGAGCAGACTCATGGGAACCCAGAGGTTGAGCCTATGTTGGCTTATTCTGCTTAAGGCTCTAGATTTTGTCTGGCTCTTAGCCTGGAGTATCTTGGAGCAAGAGATTGAAGAGTAGGAAGGACAAGACCTTAACAAGGACGCCGTGTAATCGGGCTATGATGTTTTAAACTGTCCCAGAATCCCAAGTGACTCATTCAGCAGCTATTGTGAGATAATCAAAGGAATGGGGTCCCCTAAACATTCTCCCTTGTAAACTCTGAATAATTCTAAGTCATAATTGATGGTGTTGCCCAACATACAGATAGATAAACCACCAATAAACCAATACTCAATAAGGCTGGACCTCCAACGCTGGGTTAAGCTGGCATTTATTTCTGAATTAGCCCCAAATAAAGCCCATTATTTGGCTGATACCTACATTTAATTTTATTTCTAGGACTTCTTGTGCTTCTTAGGCTTGGGGCACTAGATGAATTATTGGGCACTATTACAGGCCCGTGGATGGGAAAGGTGTGGCTCAGCTTAGCGGAGATCTAGGAAGCTGAGGGTGGCTACCCCAAGAAAGCCCCTCACAAAACCACAGAGTCTTGTAGATGAAAGGGACCTTGGACGCTGTCTAGTCAAAAACCATAGAGAAGGGAGGATGAAGGGGCACATGATAATCAGTAATTCCAAAGGCTGCGGAGATATCGGGAAGGAAGAAGGCTGAGAAAAGGCTGTTGGATTTGACAACTTGGAAAATGTTGGGAAGGAGAGAAAAATGTCAGTGGAAGGATAAGGTCTGGAGGCAGATTATAAGGGGGCAAAAGAAATTAGAAGCGTCTATTGGACAAGGCTTTCAATGAGTAGATGTCTGAGGTAGAATTTGAAGTCAGGTCTTCCTGACTCCAGCCTCAGTGCCCCATCTGTTCTACCATGTGAAGATCCAGGTTCCCACCTATATTTTTAGCCCCTGAGTTGTTATATTGGTCACTGTTTGGGAGTTGATGTATCAGTCCTGAGGTGAGAGTGGGAGCATACTGGATAATCTGCTCCTTCCCAGCTCCTTTCCATTTGAATAACAGAGTATAATAAAAGGGTAAGTGCAAAAGAAGGTCATGGTGTTGGGTGCATGGGACCGATAGTTAGGGAGAAACAGATCCCTGATGGATCATAGTAGGGGCTTAATAAATTACTATTGATTGGTTAAAAAGGAGGAGACAGGAGGACCTGAATTCAAATCTGGTTTTACTATGGATACTTTCTAATTGTGTGACCCTGGGCAAGTCACTTAAGCTTGATTGTTTCATCCTCTTTCCCCCCCAAAAAGAGGAAAAATGGGGAGTGGCAGCCGAGAGAAAAGAGGAAAGTCAATAGCACTTGTTGTGGCTTGGGGATATGGTACTGAAAACTGAGGATTTTTTACAATCAGTTGACCAGAAAATCAAGGGATGAAGACAGACTGGCTAAACATGGAATCATGAGGTAAGGCAAGAAGGAAGAGATGAAGAAAGCTAGAAATCCCACTCTTGTTTCTCATCTGCCTTGGGGAGCAGCTGGCCAAGGCAGCCCTGGCAAGGAAGGACTTCCCTTCGACTCTCTCTCCCACTGGCCTGGTAGTGACCTCTCAGATTTTCAGCCCTCTTTGGCAGATAGAAGATAAGTGTTCTGAGGGCAGG